>NC_142953.1:9594837-9649837 GCF_046866305.1 Octopus bimaculoides
AGAGTGAGTGAGAGAGAGAGAGAGAGAGAGAGAGAGAAAGAGAGACAGAACTGCTAGAACATATATTTTGATGGAGCCATACAGCTCAGACCCATTCTTTTACTCTATTTCTCTCTTACCCCCACTTAATATATACATACATATGTACCTATGTATGTGCATACATGTATGTACACACACCTGCACATGCATATATATATATATACACACACACACATTTACATATATATATATATATATATATATAGAATATATATATATATATACATACACATACACTCATTTACACAAACATACATGCGCTGTGTAAAAATAAGAAAACATCTTTTCAATCTCAAGTTTGAAAAATGTCCATACTGCTCTCTTTCTCTCTCTCACACACACAGGAGAGACATGCAAAGCATGAATACATATATATATCAACACACAAATGATGTGTGTGTGTGTGTGTGTGTGTGTGTGTGTGTGTGTGTGTGTGTGTGTGTGTGTGTGTGTAACTCCATTGGATTTGTTAACAGTTGTATCTGCCCTAAAATCAAACAAGCAACTAATGAAGTAAGTAAACAAATATAGAAATTCTCTTTCTCTCTCTCCGTCTCTCTTTATATATATGTATATATATGTATATATAAAAACAAGGTGTTGCAGATTGTGATGATGTTAGAAACTCCTCAGAAACACAATACTAACGAATAGCCCTGACTAAATACACACACACACACACACACACACACCCATTAAATCATCTGACAAACACCAGTCCACTCCTCCAACACCACCACCACCGCCACCAACATCATCATCACAAAACACAGAAACATTCCCCACCAACACCACCACCACCTTATAAACAACAGCAACAACTAAAAAACATTGTAAAATTAGATAGCAACATTTAAGAATCACTTACACAACAACATACACATGATACAGTCACACAATACCTAAACGATCAGACACAAAACACTACACAGACAAGCACCAGGCACAGACACACACACACACCCATCAGGATTCATGTTAGCCACTCATACATACACACACACACACACACACACAAATCACATACTAAGATTGTATTTACACAGCAAAGACCTCACATAGCTGCCATATTAGAAATCACACTTACATAACATAGATCTCATATTAAGCTTTAAAAAATAGTTTGTATGGCAATAATGTTTACATAACATAGGCATCTACACAGCTAGAGATATCTATACAGAAAAGACCTCCAGCATAGTTGCTTACATATAACATACATATAGCTACACAATACACACACACACACTGCATAACACAGACACACACCAGCATAACACACACACACCTACACAAAATATACATCTACACACTCACACATGAACAGAGCACATACATCTGCACAACACACACCTATACAAAACATACACATCTACACAAAACACACATACATACTCTTTACTCTTTTACTTGTTTCAGTCATTTGACTGCGGCCATGCTGGAGCACCGCCTTTAGTCGAGCAAATCGACCCCAGGACTTATTCTTTGGAAGCCTAGTACTTATTCTATCGGTCTCCTTTGCCGAACCGCTAAGTTACAGGGGACGTAAACACACCAGCATCGGTTGTCAAGCGATGCTGGGGGGACAAACACAGACACACAAACACACACATGTATACATATATATATATATATATACATATATACGACGGGCTTCTTTCAGTTTCCATCTACCAAATCCACTCACAAGGCTTTGGTCGGCCCAAGGTGCCACGCAGTGGGAATGAACCCGGAACCATATGGTTGGTAAGCAAGCTACTTACCACACAGCCACTCTGCACAAAAAAAAAAAAAAAGTCTCATCTTCTACTCTGTCAGCATTGCCACCACCAAATCTGCCATCAACCAACTTTGATAAAGAAATTACAAATAAGAGACTCCCTCAAGACTAACACCAATGAAGTCACAAACATGCATGCACACATGGAGTTGTTATCATCATCATCATCATCATCTACGTGTCCATTTTTTTAATGCTTGCATGTGGGATAGGTCCAACACAGAGCCTAACTGTTTGCTGCATTTTTCATTTTTTTTTTGCTATCTCTCTTGTGAGGTTTAACATGTTCAGATCAGATCTTAACACCTCACTCTGTCTTTTGTTGGTCTTCTCCTTCTACTTAAGCTATCTTGACACGGCTTTAATAATCCGTTATTCACCAGATGCATCACATGCCCATATATGTATATACATGCGATTCCTTAAAGCAGAAACAACTACAAGTTAAATGGAAGTGATTACAGAACTCCTGGTATTTTGTCATTCATCATTAATACTATTCTCGGTACTAACCTGTTGGATCATACAAGAGATGAAGACAAGTCATATCTCCTTGCCACTGGACCTTATGAATAACGGAAAATATAAATATACTCCTGTGCAGGTGGCACATAAAAAAACACCATTTGAGCGTGGCCGTTGCCAGTACTGCCGGACTGGCCCTCGTGCCGGTAGCACGTAAAAAGCACCCACTACACTTTTGGATTGGTTGGCAATAGGAAGGGCATCCAGCTGTAGAAACGGTGCCAGATCAGATTGGGGTTTGGTGTAGCCATCTGGTTCGCCAGTCCCCAGTCAAATCGTCCAACCCATGCTAGCATGGAAAGCAGACGTTAAATTATGATGATGACTGAGCTCCAACAAATTGTTATTTGTACAACTACAGCTAATATATATATGCCTGCACCAAATATATATATATATATATATATATATATATATATAGTGCAAGTGTGACTGTGTGGTAAGAAGCTTGCTTCCCAACCACATGGTTCCAGGTTCAGTCCCACTGAAAAGTAACTTGGGCAAGCATCTTCTACTATAGCTTTGGGCTGACCAAAACCTTGTGTGTAGATTTGGTAGACAAAAACTGAAAGGTGTGTGTGTGTGTCTGTCCCCCACCACTGCTTGAAAACCAGGGTTTAGTGTGTTTACATCTGTGTAACTTAGCAGTTCGGCAAAAGAGTTCAGGAGTCAATTCATTCGACTAAGAGTTCTGCAAGGTAGTGCTCCAGCATGGCCGCAGTCCAATGACTAACTAAAATAAATAACAGATAAAAGATGTGTTTGGTGATGTTTCTGTCCCACATAAACAAAAAGTCAGGACAATCTGGCTGGTAGTCTGATGAATAAAGTATCTTGCTTCGAAGCAAGAAAGGTCATCATGTTGTAAATTAACCAACAACCACTCAAGAAATCTCATGCCATGCCAGCAGAGAGAGAGAAAAAATCCTGATATGACAATGATGCTTGTCATTAATCAACATTTTACAGTGATAAATTCATGTGCAAACATATGTGTGTGGATATTAGCTGAGACTTGATGAGTCAAAGTCTAATACAAGATTACATGAGATCAACTTAAGTACTAAAGTAGTATTAGCAATGGTTTGTACTGAAATCAGTGGCCATTTCTATGAGCTTCATGTACTGACTGTTATAGCAAACCAGCAGTTGTCATAGCAACACATGCAAGGCCCTCTGCATACATATATATATATATATATATATATATATATATATACATATATATATAATAATAAAGGAGTTACAACGCAAAAACGTATAAATTCAAATGAACATATTTATCTTCTTCAATATATATTTCAGTATAAAGAATTCATTAAGAGACTTAAATCAAAATTTCTTTACACATCATTCAGGAATAAATATAACATCAGAAAAAATACATTCCGTTGGTAGTTAATTTATAATATATTTATATATATATATCATCATCATCATCATCGTTTAACGTCCGCTTTCCATGCTAGCATGGGTTGGACGATTTGACTGAGGACTGGTGAAACCGGATGGCAACACCAGGCTCCAATCTAATTTGGCAGAGTTTCTACAGCTGGATGCCCTTCCTAACGCCAAATTCATCATCTTACACATACACTCTTCGGGTTTATTAATGAAAGGACAAAATAAAGCTTGCAACTGTATTCTTCCTTCTTCGACCAGGCGAAGGACAAGTTTACAAAGTTGGTGCAGATGTGGTTGTGTAGTAAGAAGCTTGCTTCCCGGTGAGATGGCAGTGAGGCGGTGAGATGGCAGTGAGGCGGTGAGATGGCAGAATCGTTAGCACGCCGAGCGAAATGCTTATCGGTATTCCGTCTGCCGTTACGTTCTGAGTTCAAATTCCGCCGAGGTCAACTTTGCCTTTCATCCTTTCAGGGTCGATAAATTGACTACCTGTTACGCACTGGGGTCGATATAATCGACTTAATCTCTTTGTCTGTCCTTGTTTGTCCCCCTCTATGTTTAGCCCCTTGCGGGCAATAAAGAAATAAGAAGCTTGCTTCCCAACCACATGATTTAGAAAGCAGCAGCCTCCAAGGACTCCTCAAACCAAAACCTTCTGCCTTAAAAAGTGGAAGGACACATTACACAATGTACTCAAAGATACACTGTTCCAAAAAGAAAATTGGGATGAAACAGTGCCTAAAACAATTATTAGAACCAAACAGTAAAGACTCAATGGCAGAGGTTCTATGGACCCCTTTGATTCCCGTTTTACTCAGGTGGGCCCTCGTAGCCATTTGATGTTTAAAAAAATGCCATTATATTTTTAGAATTAAAATATTAGGAATTGCATTAAAAAAAAAAGATTAAGATATATAGGCACAGGAGTGGCTGTGTGGTAAGTAGCTTGCTTACCAACCACATGGTTCCTGGTTCAGTCCCACTGTGTGGCACCTTGGGCAAGTGTCTTCTACTATAGCCTCGGGCCGACCAAACGTCGTATATATGTATACATATGTGTGTATGTATATGTTTGTCCCCCCAACATCGCTTGACAACCGATGCTGGTGTGTTTAGGTCCCCGTAACTTAGCGGTTCGGCAAAAAGAGACCGATAGAATAAGTAGTAGGCTTACAAAGAATAAGTCCTGGGGTCGATTTGATTCGACTAAAGGCGGTGCTCCAGCATGGCCGCAGTTAAATGATTGAAACAAGTAAAGGAACAAAGGAAGTAAAGGAGTATTTGGTGTATTGAAGACATATAACCAGTTTGTTGCACATAAATTTTAACCAAAAAAATGTCTTATATGGGGAACCCTAAGGGTCATAGGGCCCCCTGTTGAGATTCATGCTCTATGCAGTCGTATCATTTTCAAACTATCCATAGCTGTCGTATTTTTCTTTTTGTTTTTTTAAAAAAGTAATACATTGAATAATGAAGTCTTAGATGCATTATGCCACCTAACAATAAAACAAGATGAATATGGATGGAATGGCTATGATCATATGTCTGCTAAACCAAGGCTGACCTGGGGTTAAACAACAACAACGACTAATGCTACCATCTCTATCAGACAGACAGACATTGGTTCCTGCAGATAAAACACACCAAACAGTAAGAATCTATAATGGAAAGCCTGCAATCAATTCCCAAACCATTAGACATTTACAATACTGTTTTATAAAAGCGTATCAATGATAAACATTGCAAAATGTATTCCGAAAGACTGTGGAACTTTCTAAAAGACTGCAACTGTTAAAGAAAGCAAATACAGAAAAGTAGAAGAAGAAAAATACAATATAGATTCCATTATAGATTTTAACTCTGTGTGTGTGTGTGTGTAGATTCTTTTTCTACTCTATACACTGTGTATGTATATACACAGTATGTATGTGCATGTGTGTGTATATATATATAAAAGTATATATCCACTTGAGAATGTAGGGAGATGTACATACATAAAAAAATGAACTAAGATTCTTCAAAGAAAATACATATATGTGTATGTATGTCTGTATGTGTGTGCATATGTGCTAAGTTATGTATATAATATTCTATACATATGTATGTATGTATGTATGAAGATGTGTCAGTATAGCATTGTCATCATCATTGTTTTAATGTCTTGTTTTGCATGGAAGCTTGGGTCAGATGAAAATTTCTTCAGGTAGATTTTCTATGGTCTGATGCTCTTCCTGTCAACAACCCTAGTGTGGACATTTTTAAGGGGCAAAAGATTGTAAAGAAACAACACAGTTTATATGGTGGTTTCAAGTTTTGGCACAAGGACAGTAGGTTTGGAGAAGTGAGTAAGTCAAATCAACTCCAGACATCAACTGGTACTTATTTTGTCGATCCCGAAAGGATAAAAAGCAGAGTCAACCTTGGTGGAAATTGAACTCAGAATGTAAAGACAGACAAAATGCCACTAAGCATTTTGCCTGGCATGCTAACAATTCTGCCAGCTCACCTTTATATGATGGTAATAGCTTTTGTTCATACGCTACGTCAAGACAAGGAAGGACATATGTTTTACATAACCATCCAGCTTCTCTACCCTCAGAACCCCCTCAGGAATAGTGGGCAGAGACCTTAGGCACCCCCTCCGTCGGGTCCAATCAGAAGCAATCATCATTAAATTTTTCAGCTGGACACCCAAGCTTGACCAACTGAGACTATGGATATTATTAGAGAGAGAGAGAGAGAGAGAGAGAGAGAGAGAGAGAGAGAGAGAGAGAGAGAGAGAGAGAGAGGTGAGTTTTGATTTTACAAAAATGGATTTGTACATGTGTAATCCAAGACAGAGACTCAGAAACAGGGAGTGCAGGCACACTTCCTAAAATTTTTTGTAGGGCAATGAAAATGATTTAAACATACTCAGGAAAAACTTCCATTGCCAAAATGAATGAGCATAGAAACATTTTGGGGCTGATTAGAAACATTACTTTTGCCTTATTGGATTTATCTAATTTCATTGGTGTACAAATATAATAATAATAATTATTATTATTATTATCATTATCATTATTATACCTGTATTTGTTTTGATATTAAGACTGAAAAAAATTGACCTTGTTTATAAAATAAGTTTGGACTTGGGTTTCCACCCACTAAGCATACTTCATTCCCACATTTATGATTCAAGATCTCCATCAGCCAGCTTACCATTCTTAATGTAAAAGATATGTTTGGCTAATATAACACCAAATGATAAGATTCACAAGAGGAAGATCTAAACATATGTCACTTTCTCATCATACACACATGATACCATGCACTGGTATGGGGGTTGGATAGGTTTGTAGGTTTCAAAAACAGATGGTCTTACAACAGAATTTCTTTTCTCATGTTAAAACACCATAGCACAACGTGCGGTGAGGGACCACCTAGTAAGGTGCTAAAGATCCAAGTGCAGTCAGCCAACGGATCTCTTATAGGGCCCCAGTTTTAGCTGTGGAAATGAGAAGTAAATACAGCATTTGCCTTCAGAGCCACACACCCATAAGTTTAATAAGAAATACATAACTATTGTATTTTTCTCATATTAAACGGAGATAGGTGTTAGCGAATGTGTCTGTGGATGTGTGAGTATATGAGTATATTTGTGCAACTGCATGTGGAGTTATACATATGTCTGTCTGTCTGTCTGTCTCTCTCTCTCTCTCTCTATATATATATATATATATATACACACACACACACACACACACACACATATATATATATATATTTATATAGAAAGAGGATGTGTGTGAGAGAGAGTGAGAGTATATGTACAGATTAATTTATATTAGGGTAGGTATAGTCATGCATGGGTGCACATATATGGGTGTGTGGTTGTTCAGAAGCATATTGAAAAATTAAATGTTTGCTTCATTGTAAATGTGTGTGCATGTGTACAAAAGTTTTGTGTGTGTGCATGTTTGTCAGATTTTATAGCCTTGTGCATAATATAAACACACAACAACGTAACACAGCACAGTAATACACACACACACACACACACATATATATATATATATATATATATATATATATACATATATAGACACACACACATATATATATATAAACACATACATAAATAAATATATTTCTAAAGATGACAGCTGGTGCCAGTGTTGAAAACCACAGATTCCAAAGGTCTGCTTGTTGCAGTTGTTCTGTTATGTGCCATGAAATGTACTGAACACATCTAAAGAACAATCTCAGAAAGGATGAAAGAAAAAAAAAAGAAAAGAAAAGGAAAAAAAAAAGGAAAGGAAAGAAATAGAGAGAACATTTGAAAAACAACAACTACAACCTACAACAAATAAAAAAACATATGCCAAATGTAATAATAAGAAAGAACATTTCTTCAGGTATTGCTGATACACTCTGTAACACTGTAAACCAGAGTACAAGATCAGAGATAGTAGATAGCAGCTACACACACACACACACACACACAAACTCACTCGTTCTCTCTCACTCTTCCTCACACACTCATTCATGCATGCACTTACCTATATACATGTAATGCACCTAACCAACACAATTGAATCATTAGAAGTGCCATAAACATACACACACACACATGCATTGTACCTAAACAACACAAAACAGTGCTATAGAGGAGCTACACACACACACACACACACACACACACATACACATACACACACCACTAAACCTAACCAACACAAGCGAACGCTAACCTTTCAGAAAACATCAATGATGACGCCAAGCAAGAATGTTCAGGGTTAAATAACTGTTTGTAAGACATTTATCGACACCAACTCCGAACCACTCATCGTGGCAGTAGAAACTAAATAAAAATAGTATTTTGTTTCTTTTGTCAATAAACACTCGGAATTAAACTCTTGGTGAACATGCAGAAGTGGTTGGCAGGGGGCGGAGGATAACATTTTGGGTTCTGGGGTCATGTGAAATAAACACAGAAGCAGACATGACTGGATGGTTATAAAAATCCCTTTGCAATCATGTGTTTCTGGGGTTTTTAAGTTCAATTCCATTATATAGCATCATAATCAAGCGTCTACAACATTAACAACATTAATCTGAACCCCCGCCCCCTTCTGCTTCTGCTGGGTCTTCATTTCCTGGGTTGTAAACTCACTCCTTATCAACCCACATCAAAAAAACATCATCATATCACATACCACGCCCGCTTAGTCATGAGCAGCAGGTAACTAGTGCCCTCACAATTACTCCAAAAGTGAGCCTTACACTATCACCAAACAACCTCTCCCGGTAAAGGCACATTTTGAATACAGTTAACACTGTTTCCCAATAACTGTCCCCCTTTCCTTCAGCAGCTGGAAGATACTTCATCCTGCAGCAGTCGACACTATAAAGTTGAAGTGAGGCCAACAGTGGAATATTGTTCCTACATCTGGAACAGCACTACTGCTGCTACTGCATAGACAAACCTCTTAGACACCATTGGGAAAAGAGCCACTTGACTGACTGGTTGGGTTCACAGCCATGCTGTCTCCTCTCATTAGAGAACGCCCAGCAGTAAAAATCATGCCAAAACAGATAGTGGAGCTTGGTGCAGTCCTCTGGCTTGCCAGCTCCTGTCAAATCATCCAACCCATGCCAGCATGGATGAAGGACATTAGATGATGATGATGATGATGATGATTATGATGATGACTATAATGAAGCTGGTTGGATCCCTACTCAAGTATTCTTGTCTTCAGTAGCATCTGTAAGTTCTGACAAATATAAATATATAAGCTTGGCTCTATAGGACTGTGAAACGGTAAAGCTATGTATTGCATGTCAGTACATACTTTCAAAATGTTGAAAAACTAACTTGACATGATGAGAACGAATTAATGGCAATTGATTAAATCCAAACTGAGATGGATGACATGAACACTAAAGAGACAAGCTATATACACGAGATGTCTGCCTTACGAGAATACATCAGTTTTTTTGTTTTTTTTTTTGTTCCATTTTCTCTTTCTTTCTTTCTTCTTTTTTTAAAATAAAGAAAATGATTTTTCAGATTTGAATTGAAACACACAACACCAGAGGATGGGGAATAATATAAAAAAAGCAACAAAAAAACTTAACTTTAAATAAGCAAATTGTTGTTCTGCCATTTGACCTTCAAAAGTGAAGTCAATTGAGAAACCAAAGAGATAGAAAAGATATGTCAGCCAAACCTGTACAATAGCCAACCAGTCAGGTAAATTTCCCGATAAGCAGCAAGTAAATTGTTGTAATAACAGGTAATCTCCTCCAGGATGTAAAATATCCAAGTTTCAAAGAAAGAAATCCAACAAGAATTTGTGGAGCCTGGTTTCATTTTCATACTTACCTGTAAAATAAAGAAAAAAGAAATTATAATTCAATGAAATACACTAAAAATATCATTGTCAGACAAAAGCAGAAGAAATACAATTTTAAAATATATAAAACTGAAACATAGATTAATAGTGACAGAAGTAGTATTAATAATAAAAGGTGATATTTATTCCCACTTAAAAGTGGATGTTGTGTTAGAACACAAAATACTGTCATAATTACCATGAGAGGACCTCTTGTATGGGCTTTTGGTGCATATAAGCACTCGTGTTTATATCGCTAGAGACATGCAATTAACTGCCATTATTGCCACCAGGATTATTAGATATGATTTTGGCCCTCCTTAGCCTTCCAAAACTGAAATAAAATTGCCCTGGATTGAGTTATCTGGATAACTAATGAGGACTTCACCCATATGTAGTACATTGGATTAACAGGGTGAGGCTTAAGTGAAACAAGTACAGTTCAACAGATCTTTTACTAGACTAATTCTGGACTATCCTGTATGCTATGAATCTATGCAACATTGCATCTGCCTGTTAGTTCTATACCACAGGAAACCAAACCACACAAATCATGTCACCTTCATTTACACTGAGTTGGTTGGCCTCTGAGAAAGTAATGGATGGGAGGGAATATGCCTTCCTGCAGGGATAAGTGTCAGAGGATTTGTTGGAACCAGGGTTCATTCAGTGTTAAGGAATTTTAGACTAAGTGTGAAGGAGACAAAAGATGTTACTAGAAAACTGCTCTGAGAAAGCAAGCTATTACATCTGGCTCCAAGGGGAGGGCAAACAGGATAGTAGAAACATATGGCCCAGAGTTGCAACTGACTCAACAAAGCTCAGGCTGTTGTGTGGGAGTTTTATCGCCTACATCAGTGGGTGACCCTGGGCCATTTTAGTGTCAGAGTTTCTGCCTACTATATCTACCCACAAGGCTTTGGTTGGCTTAAGGCTGTTGTTGAAGACACCTGTGTAAAGTACCATGCAGTGAGATTGAACCTAGAACCATGTAACTTGAAAGCAATCTTTTTAACATACAGCCCACACCTACACCTAGTTCATTTTTTTTTTAATGTGTGTTTTTTTAAAGTCATTGTTAAGTAATTAATTAACAACTACACATGCACAACCTTGTTTTCAGCACAAATGGCTAATTAGATTAAAAAGAAGTCTTTTTCTGTAATACTGCCAATTTTCACAATAACCTGACCTCAGATAAAAACATTATAAGCATTTGAATAAACAAACTCATATTTAGGTATTTTCTGCTCAATTATTACAGGAACGAGCTTTTGACATAACTTTTAAACATTTTAACATTTAAACCCACCACATCCGATCCAAATATTCTAACTGTTTTCTGCTCAAACTCACCAGATCCAGTCTCTCACACCCACCCTACAATGCCATTCAAAAGATAAACAATCACATCACATTGTCATGATCTCAAAACTATGAGAATGAATAATTAATTCAAAACAATATGAATAAATAAGTGCTACATTAGACAAAGTAATCTGAATGCTAGAGAGTTAAAATATAGTTGAAAATTTTCTATTACATGTAGTTAAGAAGATTTCAAAATACACACTTATGTGTGAGCATTGATAGACTACAACCCATCATATATTTCTCAAAACTTACCAGTATACTCTCTTTCCCTATGGTCATACTGGGGCACTGCTATATTACAATATTCCTGCAAGCTGCTTGGAATTTATTATTATTACTTATACAAATATGTTTCAGATACAACCTCACCGTGTGACCATTGGGTGCCTTCTAATATAGCCTTGTGAGTGGATTTGGTAGATAGAAACTGAAAGAAGCCCTTTCTATATGTGTATGTGTTTGTCCCCCACCACTGCTTGACAACAAGTGTTGGTGTGTTTATGTGTCTGTAACTTAGCGTTTGGAGAAATGAGACCAATAAAATAAGCACCAGGCTTTAAAAAAAATGTTACTGGGGTGAATTCATTCAGCTAAAATACTAGGTGATGTCCCAGCATGGCCACAGCCTAATGACTGAAACAAGTAAGAGATAAAAGACAAAATCATTGATGATGGAGATGATGATGATGGTGACAATGATAAACCCTACACAAATAAGACAAGAAGGTTTCTATGTGTCATTCAAACAGTTAGAAATAGCAGCCAAATCTTTCACAATCACACAAAGCACTTTCTTTAAAAACAAAAAAGCTGTATGGACACCATTAAATAACGTAGTCTTAGATAGCTATAGAAAGACAGAATGGGTGCAACTAAAACATCTGATCACAGACCTGCTTGATCAGCCTTGAACTAGAGTTAAACAACAGCATCTTGCTCGTTCAAAATGCTTAGTACAAGCCTGGGAATTCAACCTTGTTAGTCGTCAACAGTTGCTAGTAATGTTCTCAGCATGGACCAAGTGTGATGGCGTCAGATTTTGAGCACTTTAAATATGCTATGCTAATACCACTCTTATTGTCTTGCATAGTATATCTCATCACACGTACACCGACACATATACACACACACACACACACAACCATTGAAGTTTAGGTCAGTTGTGTATGGAAAAGAAAAAAAGCAATGCACTACTACTGCTACTACTACTACTATCACTGCTGCTGCTGCTCCTACTACTACTACTACTACTCATGGCTCTCCAGAGATACTATTGATGAGATAACCCTACACACAGCTGTAGCTGTGCTGATACAAAGTTCAAACAGAGATGATATGCACACAGTGGGCTGGAGGAAAGAATTGGTGCTTGAAAGGTTAGTGAAAAAAATGGAAAAGAGAGAGGTGGGGGTGGGGGGGTGGGGGCGAAAGGAAGACAGCTGTTAGCTAACAAAGCAATAACAATTGTGAAAAGAGAGGAGGTGGTGGATAGTTTGTGCTTTCATGCCCAGCTACAGTCCACCGCCACCACCACCACCACCACCATTACCACCATCAATGACATCACCACCACCACTACTAACAATACCACAAATTACCACTGCCAAGAAAACCACCGCTGACAACACCATCATCGTCGTCGTCGCCAGCACCACCGCCGACGTCAATACCACTACAGACACCACCACCACCACCACCACCACCACACCATCCTCAACAAAACAGCAGCAACACAATTACCATAACTACCATCTTCAACAATACCAACACCACCATCACCATTCAACAACATTCCTGCCAACATCAACATCAGCACCATTATGATTAACACCACCACCACCAGAACACCTACACTATTTACAACCACCAAAATCACTACCGTCATCATCATCACCACCACTATCAGCACCACCATCACCACCACCATCACCACCACTACCATCATCATCATCACCACCATCACCACCACTACCATCATCACCACCATCACCACCACTACCATCATCATCACCATCACTACCATCATCACCACCATCACCATTACTACCATCATCATCATCACCACCACCACTGTGCAGTAATGCAGAATAGTCTCAGATTCCAAACAATGGTGCTTTTTGAACTTTTTTTTTTATTATTTTCTCCATAAACATTGGAGAAAGAGAGGAGTTAGTTCCAGTGACACCTTCCCCGACTAAACTCCTTCCATAGTTGAGCGATTATATCTTTTATCATCTACTTGGTTCACTAACTGAACTGAGACCATGCATTGAAGAGTTTTAGCCTAACAAATTGACCCTTGTACTCTTTTTTTTTTTTTTTTTTTTTTTTTTAAAGTTTGGTACTTAGCACTTTGATAAAAGAAAAATTTACAGGGACATAAACAAACCAGCACCAGTCATCACGCAGTGGTTCAGGACAAACATAACACACACACAAGAAAGGCAAAGTCAACTTCAACAAGATTTAAATGCAAAACAATAATAATCCTTTCTACTGAAGGCACGAGGCCTGAAAATTTGGGGAAGGGGACTGGTCGGTTACATCAACGCCAGTGCTTAACTGGCACTTATTTCATTGACCTCGAAGGGTTGAAAGGCAAAGTCGAGACCTTGGCGAATTTGAACTCAGAACGTAAAGATAAACTAAATGCTGCTAAGCGTTTCATCCAGTGTGCTAAAGATAATGATAATAATAATAATAATAATAATAATAATAATAATAATAATAATAATGGCTGAAGTTCAAAAGATAGTGCTCATGGGAACTGCCCATATCCTACGTAAAATACTGTCTATGTGACCTCAAATTTTAAAACAAACACATAATTTTCTTATGGTTTCTTAAACATTCTCTAGAACAACACTATGTACAAATCCAAATATATGGTACCCTAGGCATAACACCTACATGAACTTCTAACTTGTTGTCTCTTGAGGTCTCTGGGTGAGACTTGGATCCAACTTGTACAAATGCAAAGCAAAAGTCAAACATAAAATAATAATAATAATATTCAGGGACCTTTTGAGCAGGATGGGCTACTCAACCTGAAGAAAATTCTAACTGGGCCCCACCTGCGAGGTCATGCGCTGTTTATCTTGATATGAGATCACCAAGTCGCGCACATATCTTTGTGATGCATGTGTCTGGTGTACCCTTATCAGACGGGTAGTCATGATGGGTATACTGGGCTTCGTATATTTTACCCCAGTGTCGCTTTGATGGCATGCACTGCTCTCTCACTCAATAATAATAATAATATTTCAATAAATAACAAGGATGGGGAATTTCATTCAATTTTTCCTATTGAGTGCCTCCTCTCTGTCTGTCTGTCTGTCTCTATCTGTCTGTCTGTCTCTGTCTGTCTGTCTCTGTCTATCTCTCACACACACACACACACACACAACTCTTTCCGTTTTGAAATTTCAAATTAATAAAACAGTGATATTTTCCCTGATTGGTTCATGAATACAACATAACAATAAGTGTGTGTGTGTAGAGAGAGGAGATTGAAATCCAAATTCAAATCAAAATTTAATAAAATAACTGAAACTATTTTATTCATTTTATTTTATTATTTCTATCAAATCAAACTAGAAATTTCAGTTTTGTGTCGTTTTATTTATGTATTTATTTATTTATTTATTCATTTTCTTGCTTGTTTGTCTTTTGAAACTAAATTTTGATTAGAGTTTTAAATTTAAATTTCAGTTTTCAATTTTTATTAGAAATAGTCATGTGTGTGTGTATGTGTATGTGTGAGTGTGTGTGCGCGCACGCGTGTGAGCGAGAATGTTGTGTGGTGGCAGATGGAGTGGGTGGGGGGGTATAGAGAACTCCCCCCCACCCCACGCCTTAGCTTTAACAATTGGAAACTTCATACAGGAAGATTACAAACAAAAATAACAGTGAGGGGGAGTGGAGTGAAAAATAAAAAAAAAAAGAGATAAAAGAGCGAGTAGGCGAGGATTGGGGGTCATTAATTGAAAAATTTCCATTCCTGATAAATATTGATAAGGAAATTACATGAGCGAGTGAGAGAGAGAGAGAGAGAGAGAGAGAGAGATGTATAAAACTAGACACTGCCAGATATTTTGATATTCCAGCCAGTTTATACTTGTCACAGACCTCACTACAGGAGTAAACACCACAGCTTCTGTGAACAGAGACATAAAAAAACAAAGACATCCTTCAATGTTCAATGAAGGAGGAGTCACAAGACAATTATAGTTCCTTTCAACAACATAAACACACCAGGCATGGCTGTGTGGTTAAGAAGTTTGCTCCCCAACCATATGGTTTCAGGTTCAGTCCCACTGTGTGGTGCTTTGAGCAAGAGCCTTCTGCTATAAGCCCAGGTTGACCAAAGCCTTGTGAGTGGATTTGGTAGACAGAAATTTTTTAAAAATTAAAAAAAAAAAACCCTGATGGGCCCAAGGACTGCATTCTGCTCCAGGGTCTGCCATGCCAAAGTAGACACTGGTGACTGATGCAATCCTTGGATACATCAGATCCTGTCAAACTGTACAACCCAAGCCAGCATGAACCATGGACCTTAAATGATGATGGCAATGATGCATACATACTTAAATACTTACGAGTCTATTACATACATCGATACAAATGAATGTATGTGTTACTGTGTTACTGTGTGCATGTTTGCATGTCCATGTCTTGACATCACATGACAGCTGTAAATGAGTTTCACTGTCACACACAAGCAATGTTATTCATTTTCTATATCCTGCGATAAAACATTAGGCCATGAGGAAATATCACCTGGTGAGGGTTGGCAATAACGAGGGAATTCAGCTGTAAAAAATCTGCCTCAGTAAATGCTATGTAACTCAAGCAAGCATGGAAAGGTGAAGAATAGAGTGATCTCGAAACATGCTTTTCTTGGGCTGTTCTTTACTTTCTCTCCAGACCTTTCCACTTTCTGACGAAATGTCACCCACCCCACTCCTTTCTCCATCCTAAACTGAGTGTCAGCCTAATACATTCACTGTCTATGTCCTTTTGACTTTTGTCTTTATTTTTGATCTCCCTACATACACACACACACACACACAATTCCTTGGTTTCTCTCTTTTTTTAAAACACACACACACTTATTGCTTAGTCAGGAGGCAAGGGCAATGCTTGGCCTCCAAGACTTCTTGGAGAAAGAGAAGATATCCTCCAAACAAAAAGCATGGCCCAATTGCAACAGAAGACGCCATGGTGATATCACCACAATATTCTAAGGCAATATCACATATATCACATATATAGCAATATCTATATATATATATATATATTTATACATACACACACACACCAACACTGCTGAAATTGCAGCTAAAATACTAACCAGGATATACTTTAGTTTTGATCAGTCACTAAAACTTTGCGAAAGCTGGTTGGTGAACTGCTCCCATATCTAAGTCAGTGTTGTTACATATACACATAAACATTTTAAAACACAACTAAAAGACAGTCATCCAACTGATTGATATTGATCATTGATAAACCTGATAATTACTGGTACAGAAACACATCAGGTCTTCTGTGACAACATCTCTTCCTAATCATATGCTAAACAGTTGCCCTATTATTTCACTATAAACTCCCTTTTGGCCCCAGCATTTAATCAACAAATATCCACGACAAATTCTAACAACTATATACGCCCGTGTATAAGATGCACTTTTTTTTATTCTTAAATGGAATAAAATAATTGCCATGTGTCTAATGCAACTATATTACAAATGGGATACTGAGTGTGTGAGGAAACATTAAATTTGTTTCTCTCCACAAAAATATACCTTTTTTTCCTAAAAGAAAATAAGAGTTTGTCTTTGTAAGAGTGCGTTTTATACCTCAGTAAATATGGTAAACTAAACATAAGCATTCATATTTTTACTAATTAATGCCTAACATTCAGATTGAACAATTATTTCTTAGAGAAACATAAACTGCCAAGCCAACAATTAATGATGATGATGTTAATAATAATAATCCTTTCTACTATAGACACAAGTATTGAAATTTTTCAGATGGAAGCTACTCTATTACATTAACCCCCAGGGCTCAACTGGTACTAACTTTATCAACTTTGAAAGGATAAAAGGCAAAGTTGACCTTGGTAGGATTTGAACTCAGTACATAAAGCTAGAAGAAATACTGCTTAGCATTTAGTCCAATGTGCTAATGATTCTGCCAGCTCATTGCCTTAAATAATAATAATAATAATAATAATAATAATAATAATAATAATAATAATAATGGTTTCAAATTTTTACACTAGGCCAGCAGGTTCGGAAAATGGGGTAAGTCAATTACATGGACCCCAGTGTTCAACTGGTACTTATGTTATCAAAAGGATTCTGAAAGGTAAAGTCAACCTCGGCAGAATTTGAACTCAGAACATAAAGATGGACGAAATGCCACATTTGTCCAGCATGCCAACTATTCAACCAGCTTGCCACCTTTATAATAATAATAATAATAATAATAATAATAAAAATGCTTTCTAATTGATGTATCAATACCAGCAGATGACAATGTTTCCCTAAAAGAAATGGAAAAACTTTCAAAATACAAAGACCTGGAAATAGAGGTAACTCGAATGTGGAATCTAGAAACAGAAACAATTCCTATCATAGTAGGTGCCTTAGGTATAATAAAAAAATATTCAGACAAATACATAACAAAAACACCAGGACTTACAAATATATATAACATACAGAAAATTGCACTACTGGGCACTGCACACATCCTACGCAAAACACTTTCAATACAGTAACCATAAGAGCACCACAGCACATACCCAAGGTGCACAGAGCTGCGCTCAGTAGTGAAGTGAAAGCACGTTATAAAAATAAAACTACTGAATAATAATAATAATAATAATAATAATAATAATCCTTTCTACTAAAGGCACAAGGCCTGAAATTTTGGGGGCGAGGGCTAGTGGATAAACTGGACCCCAGGAAAGGATGAAAGGCAAAGTCAATCTCGACGGAATTTGAACTAATAATGTAAAGACGGACAAAATGCCACTAAGCATTTTTACCTGGCGTGTTAACGATTCTGCCAGCTCGCCACCTTCAATAATAATAATAATAATAATAATAATAATAATAATAATAACAAGGATGATAATAATATGCAACCTCATAAATGTCTTCAGTCTATTGTTAAAAGAAGAGAAATGTAATCCAAACAGGCTTGCATAATGTAGTTTAGATAAACAAACTCTTTATTGTAGTCAAACATGGCAAGAAAGATAGAAAGAAGGAGAGAAGGAAAGAGGTGGGGGGAGGAGGAGGAGGAGGAAGAAGGCATTTAAATAGAAGTATAAAGAGAAATATTTTTGGCAAAGCAGCAAAAATATAGTTCTACATGATTCCACTGGCAGATTATCTTAGCCAGCATCATCATCATCATCGACATTGACAACTGCAACAACGTTAAAGGGGAATTAACAGAATAATAAAACAAAACACAAAAACAAAACAAAAAAAGAACGGTGATGAACAGTCGGATATGAATGATGAAAATTACTACTAAATATCATATTGGAATAAAACCTCAGTGATTGATAGTGGTAGAGTAGGGGGGAGAGGAGAGAGAGAGAGAGAGAGAGAGAGAGAAAGAGAGAGAAATACAGAGTGAGAGAAAAAGAGAATAGAGAAGATGCACAGATATAAAGAGGAGAGGGGGAGAAAGAGGAGGTGTGTGTATAAGGAGAGATGCAGGTAGACAAATAGAGTGAGAGATGAGGAGAGAGTCAGATAGAGAGGAAGAGAAAGAGAGGAGATACACATATAGAAAATGAGTAAGAGAGGGGGGAGAGATACAAATGGACAGATAGATAGACAGATATAAATATAGGGGATAAGGAGAGAAAGAGATAGAGAGTGGAGAGAGGGGAAAACACAGATAGAGAAGGAAAAAGAGAGATACATTGAGAGAGAGAGAGAGAGAGAGAGAGAGAGAGAGAGAGAGAGAGAGAGAGAGAGAGAAAGAGAGAGGAACTGACAGACAGACAAAGAGAAAGAATGATGGTAGGAGAAGCAAGTGAATGGATGCAAAGTCAGATGAAATTAAGAACAATCTGTGATGAAACGAGAAGAAAGTCCATTGAAGAAAATCTATGCAAGAAGAAGAAAAAACGAGAGAGAGAGAGAGAGAGTGTGTGTGTGTGTGTGTGTGTGTGTGTGTGTGTGTGTGTGTGTGTGTGTGTGCAGCGTTGGCAAAGCTGGTGGCCTGCACATACTAGCTCTGTGTGTGTGTGTGTGTGTGTAGCATGGCCTCATTTCTGCCTGTCAAGATATGTGCACTGAGAGCTTAGCAGCGAGTCTTGCACACTGCTGGTGATGTTAAAGAAATCTGACTTGCTTGCTGACAACTTCCTCACCGACACAACACTGCTGCCACTGCCAACCTCCTCCTTCTTCTCCTTTCCTTTCCTCTCTCCTTCCTCCTCCTCCTACTACTACTATTACTACTACTGCTGCTGCTGCTGCTGCTGCCATAACATTAGCAAAACTCCAAGGGGGGGGGGAAAAAGCACAGAGCAACAAACAGTAAAACAAATCCATCGTAGATATCAAAATACCTTGTGCAAACCACAAGAGAGAGAGAGAGAGAGACAAAGAAAGAAAGAGAGAGAGAAAGAAAGAAAGAAAGAAAGAGAGAGGGAGAGAATGAATGTTTGCGTCTGTATGTGTGCATGTAGATGAGTCTGCATTTAGACATACAGCTATATATCTTTACACATTTAAGCCTTTTACATATAAACACACACACACACATTTTGTTACAGATATGTACACACACACACACACACACACACACACACCTAAACCTTCACGGATACACAAGTACATGCTCAGAAGTGTGTGTTTGTGGTATGTATGATTCTATACAGGCCTGTCTGATTGTAGTTTCCTCATATATACATACAGCCAGCCATGGCTGTAAGTGTACACACCTAAACCCTTAATACATAAACATACATGTTCACACAATGTGTGTATCTGTGCCAGAGCATCTGTATTTGTTGTGCAAGCATTGGTTTGTGTTTTCCCCAACATTATACATGCATTTGCACACACACACACACTATTGCATATACACATAGACATGCACTACCACCAATGAGTTTCCCATTTTCCTCTCTAGTCAGGTGGCTTGAAATGTTTTAAGTGTGTTCTCTCATGGAATGCCTTTCATTACACATTTGCATTACAGATTTTCCAAAATATACATTCAGCCATACATATGTATATACATACACACACACACACACACACACACACACACACACACATATATATGTATGTATTGTATAAGTGTTTGTATAGATATACACACACAAATATGTTTATGACATTAATACTGTTATACACTAAGTCCAACATTTCCATCTCCACGGCAACTGTTACTAGGATGTGGAATTAGACAATAAAGCATACATTAACTGACACTCTCAAAGACATAATCATGTAGAGCAGATCGAGTGTAGATTAGACAGGGTATAGATGATGCCCCGGGTGTGGACGGAGATGAGGCTGAATGTGGGTGAGGCAGAGTGTGGATGAGGCTGAGTGCAGGAGAGGCAGAGTGTGGATGAGACCTAGTGTGAACAAGGCCGAATGCGGATGAGGCCAAGTATAGGTGTGGTTGAGAGTAAATGAGGCTGAGTGTAGATCAGACTTTGTATAGATCAGTCTGAAGTACATCAGGTCTGAGATGCTATCAAATTTCAGACTGGCCTTCTTGAGTGATAACACTTCATAGCAGCACATAGTACCATAGGTACCTTTAGCAGAGTCCACTCTGTTACATGCTTTCAAGTTACGTTTCTGGTTTGAGGATACATTCCTTGCTCCTGCCCTTCTACAAGTCATGGAGGCCTTCTGAAGGTTCAAGAGCATTGCCTTCCCAAAGCACTTAAGTGGATTTGGTAGACAGAAACTGAAGGAAGCCCACAGTATATATACATACAAATATAACCCACAACTGCTTGACAATCAGTGTTAGGTTGTTTGTGTACCTGTAACTTAGCAGTTCAGTAAAAGTGAGACTGATAGAATAAGTATCAAGCTTGGGGGGGGGGCACACTGTGGGTCAATTTGTTCAACTAAATTCTCCAAGGTGGTGCCCCAGCATGGCCATAGTCTAAACAAGTAATAGATAAAAGATAAGAACTTTAAGCAAACATAACTGCTAATCTATTGTATGAACGTGTCAGGGAAAAAAACCCAAAAGACTGGGGATTATCCAGAGATGACCAAAGATTAAAAAAATACCACCACCATCACCATCACCATCACAACTTGGCTTTTGGGTACATTTTTAACAAGGAATCCTGTCTGTTGCTTTTCTATTCAGACCAGGTCTTGGGTCTAAAAATAACTCAATATCTTTGCTATGCTCTACTTTCTTCTGCAATTAAATCTACAAACTTTATTTCTTCCTCCTAGCCTTCCTATTATTCTCAGAACAGAAACCTTTCAAAAAAAAAGAAAAAAATGGGGGTCATAAGCCCTGCCCTGCTTCTTCTTCTCTGGCTAAAGGGAAAGTAAACCTGGACCGGCAGGTTTTAAAGCAGCAACTTCTTTAATTATAATAACTAACCCAGATTGAGAAAATATTGACAAGATATCAAATATCACCCAAGAGGACCTAAGGTATGGAAACGAAAAATAAGGATAGCCATTGGAAGTGATGGTGTAATATTACTGATGGTTCATGTCAGCAGGAGTTAAGACTGGAAACATACTACTGCTACTGCTACTAACCCTAACCCTAACCCTAACCCTACTACTACTAATAATAATGGTTTCAAATTTTGGTGCAAGACCAGCAAGTTCAAGGGAGGGGCCAGTCAATTACACCAGGCCCGGTGCTCAACTGGTGCTTATTTTGTTGATGCTAAAAGGATGAAAGACAAAGTCAACTTTGGCAGAATTTGAATTCAGGACATACAGATGGACGAAATGCAGCTAAGCATTTTGTCTGGCATGCTAACAAGTCTGCCAGCTTGTTGCCTTAATAATAATAACATCAACCCTAGTGTTTCACTGGTACTTGATTTATTGCCCCCAAAAGGGATGAAAGGCAAAGTTGACCTCAGCAGAATTTGAACTCAGAACGTAGCGGCAGAAGAAATACCGCTAAGCATAGGCATTTTGCCTGGTGTGCTAACTACTCTGCTACTTTGCCACCTTAATAATAATAATAATAATAATAATAATAATAATAATGGCTTTGAATTTCAGCACAAGGCCATCAATTTTGGGGTAAATTGATTACATCGACCCCAATGCTCAGCTGGTACTTATTTTACTGACCCTGAAAGAAAGGAAAGCCAAGTCAACATCGGTGGAATTTGAACTCAGAATGTGAAGAGGAACAAAGTGTTTTGTAGAAGTATAAACAATTTATTACGCATAAACCAAATCTTATATGGATCCCCAAGGGACATTTGGACCCTGGTTGAGAAACCACTGCATTAGACCTTACTGATTAAGTGTTACGTTAGTATTATTATTACTGTGTTAAAATAAATTCTTAGATAACAGCAGCATCAAAGAGAATCCCTTATATAGGACAGATCTATGTATGTTGGAATACCATGGGGCTGTATAGTCATGGAAGACAACACAGATTATACTGAGCTTTAAGAGTATCACAAAAAACAACAACAGAAGATCTATTTTAAGAATGCCACAACACATAAGATATATTGCATAGTAAGCTTTTTTTTTTTGTTTGTCTAAATGCATTAATTTGTTGCTAATCAATGCATTTATTAAATCTCAGAGATACATCTTAATTTTGGTGATGACTAGCAATAAATGATTTTAGATGAACAACAGTACTAAATTAATTAAGTTGTTAACATAATTATGTTAACATAGTAATTTAGTATGGAAGAGAGACAATGAGGAATAAGACAGTGCATAGCGAGATTATTACAGTAGTAGTAACTAGTAAAGAGGTAGTGAGGACATAGTGAGTTATTACTATATCAATGCGGGAAGGTTAACCCTTTAGCGTTTAAACTGGCTTCTTATATCAAGCACAAATATTCTACCTGTTTTATGTTCAAACAGACCAGGTTCAGCCTCTTACACCCACCCTACAATCTCATTGCAAAAATAAACAATCACATCATTGAAATCTCAAAGCTATGAGATAATGCATGATTTATTCAAAACAACATGAATGTATATAAGCATCACATTTGACAGAGAAAGCATCTTTTCTACTCCACTTTTCAAGCATTAATCGTCCAGTCATTTGACAATTTCCTATGACAACATTATACTATGTAGCCTTCTTCTTTAATCATTTAGCATCTACACTAGTCATATCCAACCCAAATATTCAACCTGCTTTATCTTCAAACCAGCTACATCTCACCTCTCACACCTATCCTAGAAATAATCAAATCTTGAAGCTTTGAGATAATTCATGGTTCATTCAAAACAATGTGAATAAATAAACTTTACATTCAACAGAGTAATCTGAATGCTAAAAGGTTTAAGACAAACAGAACTTGGATGACTTTGTACTCAAAACATTGAAAGGACCAAATACCATAAACACATCTAAACCATGCTAGCATGGAAAGCATACATTAAACAACAATGACCAATCCTGTGTCATACCTGCCATACTGTGTTCTCACTGAAAATGTGGCAAGAACATTTATGCCAGCCACAAACGTATGATGTCTGATGCTCTGCTAATCCTGTGCTCTATCAGCCATGCTATGGTAGCAAGGTATGGGCCCTGAATGCAGAGGATATGTAAAGGCTGGAGAGGAATGAAGCTGGTATGCGTTCCACTAGATGTATGATGTCAGTGCGCATGTATGACAGAGCATTGGTGTATTGAGTGAGAAGTTGGGCATAAGAGGAATTAAATGCAATGCACAAGAGAGGTGACAGCACAGGTCTGGTCATGTGATGTGGATGGATGAGGGAAGTTGCATAAAGAACTGCTGATAATTTAAAGTGGAGGTAAGTTGTGGAAGAGGCAGACCCAGAAAGCTATGGGACAAAGTTTTGAAGGCCAGTCTCAGAACACTGAGCCTTAGGAAGGAGACAGCAGAGGACCAAGATATGTGGCACCATTGCTGTACTTGAGAAGACCTGCCCACCACAACAAAATTGAGATCCTAAAAACAAGGCACCACATAAAATGCATTGGTGTGGGTGCTGGTGCTGATACTGTTGTAATACACACACACACACACACACACACACAGAGGCTTCTTCCAGTTTCCATCTACAATAGAGACTGATAGAATTAAGTACCAGGCTTTAAAAAAATAAGTAGGCAGGGAGGGGGAAGATTCATTCAGTAAAAGATAAAAGATATGAATTTAAACCTTCTGTCATAATTTTATGTAAGAATATTGTCTTTAAGCTATGTTCCAAACACATGACCTACTAATGAAGTTAGCTGCTTCCATTTTTGTCTTTTTTAACTAAATTCCTCCAAACTCTTGATTATTTTAGAAATTAATCGAAACACATAGGCTGTGTAATTTCATTAGAGAGAGAGAGAGAGAGAGAGAGAGAAAGAGAGAGAAGAGGAGAGAGAGAGAGAGAGAGAGAGAGAGAGAGAAAGAGAGAGAAGAGGAGAGAGAGAGAGAGAGAGAGAGAAGAGAGAGTGGTTTTGATGGATAGAATAGTGACTGACTAAAGCTGAGGATAGAAGTGGGGAGTAGGAGGAGATGATATTTTAATAAAAGGAATGACACACTTGCATGCTGCTGTTTTTGTTGAATATAAAAACACAAACTGTGCATTGACTGGTCAAAATGTCAACAGTGGGGTTTTAGGGAATGACAAGGGAAGTAGGATATGTTGAGGTCAATATGGTAAAGGGTAAAAACAGAAGTAGAGCTGGTAGGAGCAGGTGGTGGTTGTTAGGGAGAACATTGGGGGAGAGGAGCAGGAGGGTGTGTTTGTTGTGGTGGTTGTATAGAGGGGTGTTGAAATAGGGGAAAGAAGGAGTAACACGACTGGTAGGTAGAGGGGGGATGTGTTGAAGGGGAAGGCTGAAGAATGAAATATAACAGTTGGGGGAGGAGAGGATAGCAAGTCTGGTTGCTTAGATGGATGGACGGATGGATAGCTAAGAGAAAGAAAGAGATGTAGCTGTAAAGAGGGTGGTGGCAGGGAGAAGAGCTGGTAGTGGTGTTGTGAAAGGGGAGTGGTGTGAGACAGCAGATCTAGCAGAAGAAAGGGAAAGTGATGGTGGTGAGGATGGAAGATGAAGGGTGACAAACAGACAGAGGTATATGTTCCCTAGAAAGTGAGAAAATGGTGTTGGAAGCCAAGAAGATATATCATCAGCAGCAGGGCCATGAAAAAAAATCTAGATTAAGGAGCAGAGGGAGGAGGGGGGGGAGATGTTGGCAGCAAGTAAAGCAAGTAAAGGATTACAGAAGGAATTAGGTTACAACTAAATAGCCCCCTTATAAGTAGATATTTTAAGTTAGTGTTAACATGTTTAATACAGCAAGCATTAAAAAGCCAACTAAGAATAATTATGTAGTATATAAAATTTTAATTACTTCCGGACATGTTTCAGCTATATTAGAAGCTCATCAGAGAAGCATAAATTTCATTTCACCTTACTTGGTGAATTAGTGATGATAGCACAAACATTAAGTAATTAAACATTGGTTCCTATTGAGAAATAGGTTTAGGTGAGGAAATCTCATTTAAAAAAAAAAAAAAAAAGACAAAAGTCTACTGATGTGGATTTAAAAAAAGAATTAAACCTTCAGTTATTCACATTGTTTTGAATTAATCAGGCATATTATCTCATAGCTTTGAGGTTTCAATGATGTGATTGATTATTTATGACAGTGGTTCTCAACCAGGGTCCACATGACCCTTGGAGGTCCATATAAGATTTTGTTGTTAAAATATATTTGCAATGAATTGGTTATACATCTACAATACAAAAAATATTTTAGTATTTTTTATACAATTCTTAACTGCTTTGAAGTTGTTGTTTTCTTTTTTTTTTAGTCAAATGAATCGATCCCAGTATTTATGTTTTGTGTAAAGCCTGCTACTTATTCTATTGGTCTCTTTTGCTGAGCTGCTAAGTTACAGGGACGTAAACACACCAACACCAGTTGTCAAGTGGTGGCACAAAAATACACACACACATATGACAGTTTTTTTCCAGTTTCTTATTTCTTTATTGCCTACAAGGGGCTAAACATAAAGGGGACAAACAAGGGCAGACAAAGGGATTAAGTCGATTACATCGACCCCAGTGCGTAACTGGTACTTAATTTATCGACCCCAAAAGGATGAAAAGCAAAGTTGACCTCGGCAGAATTTGAACTCAGAACGTAACGGCAGACGAAATACCGCTAAGCATTTCGCCCGGCGTGCTAACGATTCTGCCAAATCCACTCACAATGCTTTGGTTGACCTGAAACTATAATAAAAGGCACTTGTCCAAGGTGCTATGCAGTGGAAATGAACCTGCAACTATGTGGTTGAGAAGCAAACTTCTTACTATACAGCCATACCTATTTTTTCTACAGGGAATGCACTTTTCAATCCTCCTCTTCATCAACATCAATGAGCATTTTACAGCTGCTTTTTTCATGCTAGCATGTGTTGGATGAGAATTGCTGAGACAGTATTCTTATAGCCTGATGCTCTTTCCACCATCAAGTTTGACTTGTTTCCAATAAACTACTTTATTCCACACCATTGCAGTGTCAAACATCCAAGCTTCAAAACAATTGTTTTATGTTGGGCATAAATATGTCCTAATTGCCCAAGTAGTGTGAATGTGTAGACGTGCAAACACAAAACATACACACATACAACACACACGTTCAATAGGCTTTAGAAGAGTTGTCATCCACCAAATTTCACCAAGGAATAGGCCAAATCAAGGCTATATTTGAAGGTGCTACACTGCTCAAGGTGCTTCAGAGTGGAATTGAACCTGACACCATGCGGTTGGGCAAAGCAAACTTCTTAACCACACAGCCATTTCTGCACCCCTTTTATGTATTTAAAATTGTAGTTTAATATTTTCGGATTTCTTTAACAAAATTCCATGGGATTAAAATAGATGTAAAAATAAAAATAAAAGACCAGCAGAATTAAATGTCAAAAAGAAGAGAAAACAATTCCAAATTCCACTAGAATAAAAGAGATATAAAAATCCTTTTTTGAAAAGTTTGATAGAATTAACAGCTTCTAATATACAATCACAGGAGGTGCTTCAAAAGTTATCTAATTTAATTTAATTAAGCAGAAATAAACAACTTCAACACACACACCAATATATCAGTATGTATATATGTACATATATATATATATATATATATATATATATATATATATATATATATATATATATATATATATGTATATATATGAATATAAAAAAAAATCTTTAAAAAATATAAAATGAAAAATAAAACAGTCTTCTTTGAAATGTTGAATCTTAACATCACACAGCATGTAACACGACTTAGATGTAATAGAGGGGGTGGCGAGGGAGGGGAGGAAAGTGTGTACATGTGTAGGGAGGGGTAGTAAGAGAGAGAGAGAGAGAGAGAGTAATGACTGTTCTTTTTATATGTTACAATAAATTACAAAAGAGATTTCAGTAGGGAGAACAAAAGGAATAACGATAATAATAATAATAATAATAATAATAATGGTGGTAATAATGATGATGATGAAGAAGAAAAAGAATGGGAAGAAGAAGAGAAATGTGTTAACTATCAGAAAAGAAAATAGAAGAATCATTAGTGGAATTGCACAAGAAATTCCAAATTAAGATCAAGAAATAAAATGAATCAGCTTTTACAAACCTAACCTAAAATAAAAATAAAATAAAATTAAAAATAAATAAAATTAAAACAAAGGATGGAAAGGAAAAAAAAACACCCCAAAGAATGAAACAACAACAACAACAACAACAACAAATTGG
Organism: Octopus bimaculoides; assembly: GCF_046866305.1. Lineage (NCBI taxonomy): Eukaryota > Metazoa > Mollusca > Cephalopoda > Octopoda > Octopodidae > Octopus > Octopus bimaculoides. The sequence continues at coordinate 9,623,335 of NC_142953.1, forward strand.
AAAGTAAAATGAATTTAAAGATTAAATTTAAAGAACTGTCAAAAGATTTGCTTGCTTCTGAAGAGAATTGCTTTAAAACAAAGCAGAATTAAAGACACAAGCTTGCTGCCTTTGTGTTAGCAGAAGAAATTATAGAAATAGAATTTGTTTCATGATAACAGCACAACAACTAATAATAATAATAATAATAATAATAATGAGAATAATAATAATAATAATAATAATAATAATAATAATAATAATAATAATAATAATAATAATAATGACGATAATAATGGTGATGACGATGATGATGATGACAAACGAAAGCCGGTATCTAATTTACAAGCTCGTTATTTCGTTTACAGAATTTGTTGTTGTTTTTGTTGTTTCGCTGTTTTTTTTTTGTTATATTTTCTCGTTTGTTTTATTTTATTCTATTTTATTTTTTATTTTTTGTAACTGCTATATAACAAATTAAATTTTAACAAAATATATTTGTAAAATGTGTATTAAAAGAAACAGGAGAAAATTATTTGCGTGAAAATCTGTTCAAGTTTGAAAACAAAACATTTAGTAACTGACTAACGTACAACCGAGAAGAAAAGGAGAAGAGAAAGATGATGAGGAGGAACGAAACTGAGAAGTAAAAAAAAAACAACAAAATGGCAGCAGCAAGCAACTAGTTGAGTGTTTCTAATGAGTAGCAAGAAAATAAAAGATAACTAAACATTCGTTATAGGATCGACTCATTAAATCATCTTAGCCTCTCACTAATAATTCATGCTACTTTCTTATGGTGAGATTTCGCTCTTCTTAATGGCAGAACAAGAAAAAGAAACAAAAACTACAAAAGACATCAAGGATGGAAGTAAGGAAGGATGGATGGATGGGGGGGGGGGGATGAAGACCAGAGCAGGAAAAAAATAATACAAGACGAGGCTAAATTTTACGCAACAACAAATTAAAAAGAACAACTGGTGACAATATTAATATTTAATTATTCTTTCTATAGGCACTAAGCCTGAAATGTTTTTTGTGGGGAGTGGGTTAGTCCACTTACATCAACCCCACAACGTCACTGGTACTTATTTTATTGGCCCTCAAAGGATGAACGGTAAAAGCGGCCAGGACAGAATTTGACCTCAGAATATAAAGCCAGAAGAAATGCAACTAAGTACAGGCGCAGGCATGGCTGTGCGGTAAGAAGCTTGTTTCCCAGACACATGGTTCTGGGTTTAGTCTCACTGTGTGGCCCCTTGGGCAAGTGTCTTCTACTATAACCTCGGGCCAACCAAAGCCTTGTGAGTGGAATTGGTAGACGGAAACTGAAAGAGGCCCGTCGTATATATATATATATATATATATATATGTATATATGTATGTGTGTGTATATGTTCGTGTGTCTGTGTTTGTCCCTCCAACATCGCTTGACAACCAATGCTGGTGTGTTTACGTCCCCCGTCACTTAGCGGTTCGGCAAAAGATATCGATAGAATAAGTACTAGGCTTACAAAGAATAAGTCCTGAGGTCGATTTGCTTGACTAAAGGCGGCGCTCCAGCGTGGCCACAGTCAAATGACTGAAACAGGTAAAAGAGTAAAAGAGAGCAGCAATTTTACCTGTCTTGGAGGATCTGCAAGGGTCTTGGGCTTCGCTCTCAAAACTCAGCAATAAAAGAAAAAAAAGAAAGCCAAACCCAGCTTCTTAATGAAGAGCTCAATTAAGAAACTAAGTGAAATATTCATTTTTCCTGTGTGGTGATTGTTTATGGAAAGAGCTAGTGAGCCAGCTTATATTCAAATTCATTTATGTGCAGAACTTGCACATAACTAACCACTCATCTGCTTATACACAGTAGACAGAGCTAATGTCTTTCACTTCCTCAACCACCAAATACAATCCTAAGTTTTCCCTTGAATAGCTTAGCAGATTATTCCAGCATTCCTCAGCCAATAGAGTGAAATATATCATACACACTCACACAAGCATTTGTGTGTGTGTTTGTGTCTATGTAAACATGTATATGTGTGTGTGTGCGTGAGAGAGAGAGAGAGAGAGAGTGGAGAGTGTGTGAGACAGAGAGAGAAAGAGAGCGTGTATATAAATGGGTGAGTGTGTACGTGAGAGAGAGACAGAGACAGACAGACAAACAAACTGAGAGCGAGCGAGCGAGTGAGTGTGTGTGTGTGACAGATGGCACTTTTGGACCTGTTTATCATCTGGGAATGCTTTCAATCATAGACCTTCTTCATCAGGGTATATCTGAACCTAAACAATAGCAACAACACAATACATACCACTCAATCAAAACAGAAATCAATAATGAAGTCTCGCCTCAATTATTCCAAAATATAAAATATATCTTTTTCCTCTCTTAATGTTGTTTGTAAAGGTACAGAGAGAGATTCCCCTTCTGTCAAAAAAATATATAGTCTATATATGATGGGAAAACAGTGTGCGTGTGTAATGGTGCCCCAGCATGACCGCAGCCTCAAGGCTGAAACATATGAAAGAATAAAAGTGTATGTATATATATATATATATATATATATAGGCACAGGTGTGGTTGAGTGGTAAGGAACTTGCTTCCCAACCATGTGGTTCTGGGTTCAGTCCTATTACGTGGAACTTTGGGCAACTGTCTTCTATTATAGCCTTGTGAATAGATTTGGTAGACAGAAACTGAAAGAAGCCCATCATATGTGTGTGTGTGTGTGTGTTTGTCCTCCACCACTGCTTGACAACCGGTGTTGGTGTGTTTACATCCCCATAATTTACCAGTTTGGTAAGAAGAGACCAATAGAATAAATACCAAGAAAAAAAAAAGTACTGGAGTCGATTCATTCGACTAAAATTTCTTCAAGGCAGTGCCCCAGCATGGCCACAGTCTTAATGACTGGAACAGATAAAAGATAGATGTACACAAACAAATTGGCCTGGGTTTACAAAAGAATTTACCGAAACCAAAATAGCAGTGAATGTTAAGAGCCACAAATGTGAGGCAGACGGGAGAGGCGGGGGGAGGGGGAGGGAGAGCAAACATATTTTCTGGTTTAGTGAAAGAACTGTGTAGTAAAGCTTGTATGAAGCGAAATTGATTGGTTAAAAGCTCTGGAGTTTGGAGAGCAGCCAACAATGATGGAGAACGAGGAAATGAAACAAAGACAATAAGATAAATCAATAGAAACGATAATTGCAACACGGCTGAATGAAATATTTATAAAACTTTGTAAACCGTTCAACGTCGATGCCGGTTCATATGGAGTAAAATGCCAAATGACACAGAAGCTAATGAAGTCCTTTTGTAGAAATCATTTTGTCATCTGGCACCAGTCTCAAGACCTCAGACCAATTTTCATAAAGGTTATTCAGATCAATCACTTTTGAAAGTACTCTGAGTAGACACAAGGTCGGCTTTGTATCCAGGGAGCACTTCACAATTCATATCTTGATAGCTGTGTAACTAACACAAACACACACACACACACACACACACATACATACAGAGGTTTATGGCACTGATGTCACATACAGGAATGTGTGAGAGAGGGAGAGAGAGAGACAGACAGACACACAGAGAAAGAACACTACTGGTAACATGTAAGCCCTATACAAGCAGTTGCATGGTTGAGTCATCAGCAACTAAAACACAGCAACCCCACTCACCCATTAATCTTGCTTGGGGAGGAGGGTGATTTTTTTTTTTTTTTAGACACCTTGGAGGATGAAAAACAAAGACTGAATAAAAATGGTTGATGAACTCAAGGGAGTCAATGGCCAAACAAACAATGAGCATATATGCATAACACATATGTGCATTTAAATGCATATGCAAATTGACGTGGGAGGATATCGTTACTTGAAACTCACAGTGCTTTAATTTTGTTCCTGTTTTCTTTTTTTTTTTGTTTTTGTTTTTCTCTTTCCTGTGACTTTTTTTTAAAGGTTTCACACACATTTAGAGAATATAAAAGCCTGTACCACATAAAAGTTTGTTGCTCTAACAATTTTTTGCCAATGGATGGACCCCTTTGATTTCTATTTCACTCAATTTGATGTTTCAAATCCCATTATGTTTTTATGATTGTACATTATGAGGAACCGTATATATAAAAAAATTGTTAAAATAGTTTGTGTATAGTAAAAGCATAACCAATTTATTGTACATAAACTTTCACAATAAATTCTCTAAGATATGATGTGTCAGTATTTTTTCTGTCCCAATTTTTAAATAGTATTTTTCTATGTGGAGCAGGAGTGGCTGTGTGGTAAGAAGCTTGCTTACCAACCACATGGTTCCGGGTTCAGTCCCACTGCGTGGCACCTTGGGCAAGTGTCTTCTACTATAGCCTCGGGCCGACCAAAGCCTTCTGAGGAAACTGAAAGAAGCCCGTCGTATATATGTATATGTATATATATGTGTTTGTGTCTGTGTTTGTCCCCCCCAACATCACTTGGCAACTGATGCTGGTGTGTTTACATCCCCGTAACTTAGTGGTTCAGCAAAAGAGACCGATAGAATAAGTACTAGGCTTATAAGTCCTAGGGTTGATTTGCTCGACTAAAGGTGGTGCTCCAGCATGGCCGCAGTCAAATGATTGAAACAAGTAAAAGAGTAAAGGGTATGTTACTTCAAGTTGGTAGCATAGTCAGGACTAGTGTGTTCAAGTCTCTGGCTGTCTGGTGCAGCTGTCTCCTACCTTCTCCACGAAATACTGTTGGTGTACGGGATGTGATGTCAAGGATCTTTCTATACTCCTGCATGTTTTCACTATCATGAGGGACTATGGCAGGGAGATGGAACACCATAAGAGAAAAGAGGAAAGGAGATCATAGTCAACAGCAGGTCCTCAGCCACCATGTATGCATCTTTAATGTTTTACTCTTAATTTATTTCAGTAATTGGACTGCAGACATGGTGAGGTACCACCACTAACGGTTTAGTCAAAATTGACCCCAGTACTTATTTTTTAAGCTTGATGCTTAGTCTATCAGTCTCTTTTACCAAACCACTATGTTACAGGGATGTAAACAAACCAACAGTGATTGCCCAGGAATAGTGGAGGACAAACATAAACACACATACACACATATATATGACAGTCTTCTTCTAGTTTCTTATTTCTTTATTGCCCACAAGGGGCTAAACATAGAGGTGACAAACAAGGACAGACAAAGGGATTAAGTCAATTACATCGACCCCAGTGCATAACTGGTACTTAATTTATCGACCCCAAAAGGATGAAAGGCAAAGTCGACCTCGGCGGAATTTGAACTCAGAACGTAAAGACAGACGAAATACCGCTAAGCATTTCGCCCGGCATGCTAACGATTCTGCCAGCTCACCGCCTCCCTACAGTTTCTGACTACCAAATCCGCTCAAGGATTTTGGTTGGTCAAAGGCTATAGTAATAGCCCAAAGTGCCACTTGGTGAAGCTGAAGCCAAGGCCACATGGTTAGAAAGCAAGTCTGCTACCCACACAGCCATGCTTGTGTCTATAGGGACGACCTTAGTAGGGTTTGAACGGTAAACTAGAACAAATACCTTCCTAACAACTGTACTAACTCTCGCCTTCTTGATATGATTATTTTCCTTGGATGTTTATGTTTAACTAAGGACACAGGAAATATTCTGAGATAATTTAACAGGGTTTTATGCTTGTCTATTTAGAATTATCTTTAATTTAATACTCCAAACTGTTGAAGGAATATTAATGACAGACTGATAGACACTTATGTTTAATGCCATATCTGATGGAAGGGAACAACCATGCCTCCCCTAAAAGCAACAGATTATTGCCATTCAATAAACGTGAAGAAAACCAGTTTTGAACAGTTGGAAGCATATATTATAATACAAGAACTGTTTATTTTACAGACCACACAGTGAAAAAGCACAGAGACTTTATATAGTCTGTATCCATACATCTTTCCATATAAATATATGTGTATGCATGTGTTGGTGTACGTGCATGAATGTATGTGCGTGTGTGTGTGTGTGTGTGTGTATTACATGTAAGCAAACATAGCTGTGTGGTTAAGATCACTTTGTAACCACGTGATTCTGGGTTCAGTATCACTGTGTGCCACCTACAGTGTCAGGCCAAGTAAACTCTCCCTTGTGAGTGAATTTAGTAAATGGAAACTGTGGGAAGCCTGTTGTATGTATGTGTATGTATGTGTATGTATATGTGTGTGTGTGTGTATGTATGTACGTATATATATATATATATATATATATACATGCATATTTCTGTGAATGTCTGTGTTTGTTTTGCACCCACTACTTTATAACCACTGTTGGTTTGTTTACATCCCGGTCAACTTAGTGTTTTGACAAAAAAAAAGAGACATAAGTACTAGACTTAAACTAATAAGCACTGGGGTCACACTAAAACCTTTCAAGGTAGTGCCCCAGCATGTTTGCAGCCCAATTAATTAAACAACTAAAACAAAAAAACTACATTATATATATATAAAACACACACACATGTACACATATACTATCCATATTGCTGTGTGTGTATATATATATATATGTGTGTGTATATATATATGTATGTGTGTGTGTATATATATATACACACACACACACTCTCACGAACACTCACATACATTATACACACGTTATCAAATTATCTAAATATATGTATATATATGTATGTGTATAGCACAAGCATATTAACATATGCATAACATGAATATATGTATGTGTGTAGTTACACAAACCAATCTCAAAGCTAATAAACATAGAAGTGCTATAATAATAAACAGATAGAATGGTAGCACAACACTATTTCTGTTACCACATATGCAATCTCCAACATCACTGCCACTACCACTACCAATCTCTCTCTCTCCCCTTCTCTCTCTCTCTCTCCTGGAAGAAATACAGATTTAGAAATGACAGATTTGTGTTACATAGCTAGCTAACTTGCTGTACTTCCTCCTCTCTTCGATCTGCAATTAGTGCCTGTGTTTTAAACACAAAAGCCATCACCATGAATAAATAAATAGTGCCAAACTGGAGATGTTGATAAATAAGGAAGGGAGGGAGGTGGTGGGGGTAGACACAAGGACAATTCTGAAAGCATAGAAGGGCCAAGAGTAAAGGAAGTGGAAATATCTCTCTCTGGTTCTATAAACAACGCAATCATGTGAACTGGCATTGTTCAACAACACTATAACCAACTATATAGATCAGGTTTATTTTATTCACTTGGCTGAAGGAATGTCTCTCTCTCTCTCTTTCTCTCTTACCTCACAGAAGCATTGGAATGCAGGCAAGGGAGATAACTTGCTAAAGATGGTAGTGGTGGTGGTGCTTTGTGTTTGTGAGCTCATGTGTATGAGAGAGAGAGACGAAGAGGGCATCAGGAATTAAACTAGGAAGGGAAAGCTGTGGTAATGAAGGGAGGGTGAAAAGTGAGAAGAACAGCCAGCCACACTAGACAGATAACTGTGAATGGGTTTTCAACCAACAGCAGTCAAGATTTCTTCCATAGCCAATAACCTTTCTGTAGCTGGCACCATTGTGGTTGTACTGCTGTTCCACTAGAATTGACAACAGCAAGCAACACAGTCACAGAGAAGGACAATTTTGTAAACCAAATACAAATTCTCTTATACACACACACACACACACACACACACACACATACATATATACATCGATATTTATGTATTCTTAATATACAATACATACAAACATGCATAAAAAATATAAACATGATCACACAAACACTTCGGAATAAAATATAGATACGGAAGTCATATAGGATATGTTTAATAAGCATAAATTTAGTGTCACTGAAAATATAACCCATGGATAAACCGCAAAGAGGATCTGATAAATTCTGTCTTTACATATGTGAATGCATGTATGTATGTGTGTGTGTGTGTGTGTGACTTAGTGGTACAACAAAAAAGAGACTAATGGAATGAAGTGTCAGACGTAGAAGGATGATTTGATTGACTAAACCTGTCAAAGGCGGAACTGTAGCATGACCACAGCCCAGTGACTGAAACCAGTAAAAGACTGATAAAATACAAGTACACACACGCATGCATAATGTAATGCATACACACATAATAGATAAAATATTACTAATCATTATAATATGACATTTAATATTGTATTTGCTATTTACATAGCTCAAACCTGTGTGTGTGTGTGTGTGTGCATGCGTACACACATGTATTAATACACACAGAATCAATTTATGAAATATGCATGCATGTACACACACACACACCACAATATAAATTTCATAATTTGATCTATTCATCTAACACAGTGGACATTAATATAACATCAAACCTCGTGTATGTGTGTGTGAGAGAGAGAGAGAGAGAGAGAGAGAGAGAAATCTCTTTGGAGGAATCAGATTATGTAGACTCAACCTTTGTGGTTGTTGTTACTTAGCTCCAGTTTAACTTTGACTATCCAGACCTATGATCAAACATGTTCCATGCATGACCATCTCATCTTTTGTATATTAGAGACTACATTGATTGTCTCATGTGTATTTTTGTTTTTAAGGCAGCAGGGGTGTAATTTCAGGGAGATCTAGCTACTATTAGTGGCAGGTTAAACCACCTTGTTGTGGTTCTAGCTCCTCTCCTAACTTGGCTTGACCTTTGACATGAGTTGTCCTGGCATCACAGGGTCAACAAGTTAACTGCCTTTGTGAGTTGGCATAATGAATGTGTAGGGAGGTGGTGTGGTGCTTCAAGGTGAGGTAAGAGGTGAGGTAATATAATAGATTCATCTGACAGCAACCAACACCACCACCACCACCACCTCCATAAGTCAGCAATCAATGAGGAGCCCTCTATGTGTTCACCCTACCGCCCAGAGATAACATCTAAATCTTCCTCAAATCACAACCTATCCTCTTTAACACACACACACACACACACACATATATAAACAAGAAGAATGGAGTGAATAAGTCCTTTTATTACATCAATTTACAATTGTTTCAACATTTGATCTCATGAATCATGCGTTGCATAATGTAAGAAATATCCATGAGATTGAATTCGGATGCAAGAATGGTAAACTGATGTAATAAAAGGACTTGCTCAATCCTCTCTCCTTGTTTACAACCATAAAAACTCTGCAGATACTTATGAATTTTCAGGCATGTGTTTGATAAAACAGTCTCCATATTACAGTCTGTCTGATACCCAGTACCTGGGGATGAGCTTAATAGGGTTATCACCCTAATGAAATCATTATATCTGCTCCGGCATGGCCGCAGCCTTTGGGCTGAAATGTATAAAAGAATAAAAGTACGCACATACACACTTGTTTTCCTAAATATATTTCTTCCAAGTTTAAAAGGAGCACATACTTTCTATTACTGCCAGTTTCATATGTCTTAATCCTGTCATATAGTTAAATGACCTACAATGTATAAATAGAAAAAAACAAAAAAAACACTGGAGTTGTTTATTATTTATGTTTTCATTACTGTCCTTGCTTTTGCGTTTTAAATGTTTTCCCATTTTCCTTATAACTCATCCTTTACACCACTCAGTCTACAGACCTTATCACGTTTTGCACTTGTTTCATTCTGTCCTTCCTGTTCGCTCATTTATATCCCAGCACTGTTCAGCTGTTGACACCACCAAATTGATCGCCTTTGTTGATAAGGAGCTGAAACTGTGATGATTTTTAGTTGATAACTGATGAGGGATATAAGCCTATCTCTATCTTTTGTATGTTTGTTTTTTTTGTTTTCCATTTGTCACTTCCTTATCTTTCTGTGCAACATTTTACTATACATATATATATATATATATATATATATATATATATATACACACACACACACACACACACACACACACACACACACACACACATATATATATATATATACATACACACATACATATATATATATATATATATATATATATATATATACATACACACACATATATATATATATACATACATGATTACATAAGGTACATATAAATATATGTGTGTGTGTGTGTGTGTGTGCATTGCCATGTAAAAAAGCATTGTTGTTAGTGCTGGTGGCAAATTAAAAGGACTCAGTACACTCTGTAAAGTGGTTGGTGTTAGGATGGGCAACCAACTACATAGGAGCTAAGCCAAAACAGACTATGGAATCTGGTGTGGTGCCTGGCCTATCCAGTTCCTATTCAACCCATGACAGGACAGAAAATGGATACTAAATGATGATGATGATGTGTATGTGTATGTGCAGAAGTGGCTCTGTGGTAAGTAGCTTGCTTACCAACCACATGGTTCCGGGTTCATTCCCACTGTGTGGCACCTTGGGAAAGTGTCTTCTATTATAGCCTCTGGCTGACCAAAGCCTTGTGAGTGGATTTGGTAGATGGAAACTGAAAGAAGCCCATCGTATATATATATATATATATATATATATATATATATATATATATATATATATGTATATGTTTGTGTGTCTGTGTTTGTCCTCCCAACATCGCTTGACAACCGATGGTGGTGTGTTTACATCCCCGTAACTTAGCGGTTCGGCAAAAGAAACCAATAGAATAAGTACTAGGCTTCCAAAGAATAAGTTCTGGGGTCGATTTGTTGACTAAAGGCGATGCTCCAGCATAGCCGCAGTCAAATGACTGAAACAAGTAAAAGAGCATATATATATATATATATATATATATATATATATATATATATATATATATATATGGGGAGGATGTATGTATATAGGACAGATTAGATAGTGTGGTCCAAGATATAAATATTCCAGAAAATAATAGATGATCATGGTTGGAATACTTTTGATCGTTGGTCTGCTTGGTTAGGAATGACCTGGTGTTAAACAACAACAACTATTCAACATGGAAAAGCAGTGCAGACATCAGTATAAATACAGTTGTTGATGTGATTAAAAAGTAGGGGGAAAAAAAAAAAAAAAAAAAAAAAAAAAAAAGAAATCTTAAGATGTATATATTTATTACAGCAAATCTCCTGACACAATCAGTTCCTGTACCGGCTACCCAGTTACTGTAAACATTCAGAGAAGAATGTACCCCGGGTGGAAGGATAATAGGACACCTGGAAATCGAGAAGCTAATTTAAAAATAAATAAATGAATGAATAAATATGTAAAAGAAAACTGCACAAACGTTAAGCTAACAGCTTTAATATCTTAATGATTTCTGCCATTCATCATCATCAAAGCTTTCACCTGTTATTTTAATTGATATGCGTTAAGACTGGTTTTGGTTTAATAATCTGTTGAGAACAAGGTGTAAAAGCTGGCACTTAAAATCAAATTCCTCACCCTTTGAGTCAGTCTTCTATTTATTTCTAACCCCACCACCATTACCAATTAGCATATATATCCTCACTTCAAAACAGTTTAATCCAGCAATCTGTCAAAAAGACTCTCCTCCAACTGCTAGTTACTACAATAGCCTGAGCTACCTAAACCCTTTAGCATTCAGATTACTCTGTCAAATGTAATGCTTATTATTCGCATCTTTAAAAATTGTATTATCTTGTAGTTTAGAGATTTCAATGATGTGACTGTTTGTTTTTAGAATGACATTGCAGGGTAGGTGTGAGATGCTGGATCTGGCCAGTTTGAACATAAAACAGGGAGAGTATTTTGGCTGGATATGGCCAGTTTAAATGCTAAAGAGTTAAACTCCCTTAATCTTGAATTAAAAACCTCAGCAAGCCACCAGAAGAGGTATGTACAAATAGGTTATCTGTAACCTAAACACTTAGCTGAAGTTCCAGTTTTGACAAGGGCATTTTATGCTGAAATATCATCCTGTGGGCAGATAACTTCTTTTACAACAAATTGTCCACTTACAAAAATACTGCACTAGATAGCTTTCTATGTAATTCATTTATATTTTAAAGATGTGCGTACCTCTGTGTGAATATGACTACTGTTGTTTAACCCTAGGTCAGTACTTATATAGGAGATTTATAAAGAAAAAAAAGCTGTTCTAGCTGTGGTCTTACCACTATCTATATTACATAACATGTCTTTCTATTTTAAGACATTAAAATTGATGAGATGCAGTGTTTTTAAGCAAGTCAATTCACTACTACTACTACTACTACTACTACTACTACTACTACTACCTAAACTGACATAGTAAAGCTATCTTTCCCCACATTCAACATCACTGTTTCATGTCCTCTTCCTACTCCTCTTGTAAATGGATTTCCGACAGTTTCCATGATCAGTATTCAGTTGTTCAATCAACTGAATTACCCGCTCATTGAATTAACATGCAAGTAGTTGAACTCTCTCCACACACACACACACACACATAAACATGATTCTCAGACAGGATTTGAACTACAAGTACAACCCATCTGACAGACTCCCATACAGTTTCTGCTTAGTCAGGCTAAAGTCAACTGAGTATGTTGTAGAAGACACTTGCCCTAAATGCCACGCAATAGGATCAACACCTAGAATTTCATGATTATAAAGTGAATGTCTTAATCATTTGGACAATCCTTCTTTCAATGCAAAATATAATTTTACAAGAAATCCTTCCTGATAAAACCATCATTGTAGTAACCAACAGAGTCCCATATATATATATATATATATATATATATATATATATAATGGTGCAGGCATAGCTGTGTAGGAAGCAGCATGCTTTCAACTCACAAGGTTCTGGGTTCAGTCCCTTTGTGTGGCACCTTGGGCAAATGTGTTTTTTTTATAGTCTCAGGCCAACCAAAACCTGGTGAGTGAATTTCGTAGATGGAAACTGAAAGAAGCCCATTGTGTGTGTTTTTGTGTCTGTCCTCTACCACCACCACAGTTTGACAACCAGTGTTGGTGCGTTTAAGTCCTTGTAACTTAGCAGTTCAGTAAAAGAGTCCAATAGAATAAGTATCAGGCTTTTTTTTTTTTTTAAAAAAAAGCATGTACTGGGATTGATTCATTTGCCTAAAAATTCTTCAAGGCGGTGGGGCCCCAGCATGGCTGAAATCTAATAATGATTGAAACAAGTAAAAAGATAAAAAGATAGGGAAAAGTACGAATGCATGTTTCTGTTCTTGTAGCCTGCTTTAGCCAGTAAAGCCTCTATGTATACATGCACATGTGTGTGTGTACATATATTCAGGACACCCAGTGTTGGTAAGGAATCAGACAACATATATGGCAGATAATTCCTTGGAAAGGAATCAGAGTTGATTCTGCATAAATCTCTATAGTTTGAAACAATATTTATATTCCTTGTCTTGTTACCTCTGGTAAAACAGGCAAACAATTCTCAGAGAAAAGATTTCACAGTAAACAATGCTCATAAGGTTTTTTTGGGGGTTTTTTGGGTTTTTTTTTCTCAACCTTGAGCATTGACATAAAGATTGTTCTGGCTTCCAACACATGAACAGCCAACAAATGTTTCTGTTACTACTTACGTGACTGACACTTAAAGAAATAAAACAAATATTTGAAAAGTTATTGATGGAAATTTGTAGCGACAAATGAAATATTGAAATATGGGTTTTGCTTTTTTTTTTTTTTTTTTTTTGAACTGAATAGAAAAGCAGTTCCCGTTATTGACACGTCAAGAAATTAATAAAGAAATATTTGAAACGCATGACAGTGAAAATTACACAAAAGAAATCATCTTTTAAATATGAAAGGAAAACTAATGTACAAAAGCTTTTCAATGAATAGTGTTCCTCTGTTATTTATGGAACTGATTCTAAAAGAAATATGGTTTTAATGAATTGAAAACATGAAGGACTTGGAAGCAGATGGACAGATTGAAACATTGCTAAGAGCAGAATTGAGCAACTGTCCAAAGAAAAGAGAGATAATCGGGAGAAATCCCAAACAGTTCCGATCCATAACATCAGAATTGAGTGACCATCCAAGGAAATGGGAGATAATGGAAAGACAGAACAAGTAGTAAAGTGTACCTATTACAGCAGGATTATAAACACTAGAGAACTTGATGGAGGCATCTAGTGGGCGTACAGGTCTGAAGTAATGCTACAGAAACATTCAGCATTGAAAAGCAGAATAACAATCTATATACAATTCTGACTGTTTTGTAACTTCTAAGTAAAACAGACACATTAACAGATATGCATTTGTGTGTGCGTGTGGTTGAGTGTATGTGTGCAGAAGGTAAAACTCAGATTAGCAACACTCAGAATCCTCAACTCTGAATCAAAGAATAAACAAGTTGAGAATGTTTTCTTCTTTATTTTGTATATCCATATCAATATATGTTAAGCAGATAATTAAATATAAACATTTATATGTGTGTGTGTGTGTGTGTGTGTGTGGATGTGAGTGAGATACAATGTATGCATATCTATCTATCTATCTGTCTGCCTACACACACACACACACACACACACACACACAAACCACATATACAGCCACACTATAATAAAGGCAATACCAGAAAATATAATTGAGGAAGTAGCAGTGGCGAGTTGTGTGTATATATGCACACACACACACATATATATATATACATATATCGAGAGAGAGAGAGAGAGAGAGAGAGAGAGAGAGAGAGAGAGAGAGAGAGAGAGAGAGAGAGAGAGAGACAGAGAGACAGAGAGAGAGACAGAGAGACAGACAGACAGAGAGGGAGAGACAGAGAGAGAGGGAGAGTGGGGTAGTATGTAAGAGAGTTGGGTTAAAGGCATTAGGAATCTATCATCAGAGAATATAGAAGCTGTTATTCAAAGAAGCTTCTAGATCATTCCATACAGAAAGCTTCAAAGTCTCTGATTCTTTTCCACTTTTTCTTCTCTCTTCACTGATTCACTTTTTCTTTTTTTCTTTTTTTTTTCTCCTTTTTCCCTTGAAATAAAGGAAAAAGTTGTAGGTTTTTCTTCTTTTTCTTTTTTTTAAAAATACCATAAAGTAGATAAAATAAAGCTAAGATGACTAAAACCAAATTTGTAAAGATCAAAGTCAAACTATAAAGAAAAAACACAAGTGTTTCAAAGGCAATCCTTCGTAGAGCCTGAATACACACAAACATACACAGCTATGTGTGAAACCTGTGGGTGGGTATGTGAGTATATTTATATAATTTATATACGTATGTGAGCATACACATAAATACATATTTGTGTGTGTGTGTGTGTGTGTGTGTGTGCGCGCGCATTATTTATTACACATGCACCTATGTGAAAGTGGTGAAGTGTGTGTGTGTGTGTATATAAAATTGGTATTGTATGCATGTACACAAATATAAATATAAACATACACACACATACGGTTACATATGTATATATACATACATGTATGCGCACATGCTCACATGTACACACAAAGATTTGCTTACGAATCATATAGTTTCAAGTTCAATCCTATTTTGATATGCCTTTGACTGTAAAGACTATAGCTGGAAACAATATGGCAGCCAATATGTGTATCATCATCATCTTCATTTAACGTCCATTTTCCATGCTGGCATGGGTTAGACAGTCTGACAGGCACTGGCAATCCAGAGGACTGCACCAGGCTTTACTGTCTCTTTTGGCATGGTTTTTATGGCTGGATGACCTTCCTAGTGCCAACAGTGGACTGGGTGTTTTTTACATAGCACCAGCATGGTTTGTTCTGGGATGGTTACACATCACACACACACACCTTTTTATCTTTTCCTTGTTTAAATCATTTGACTGTGGCCATACTGGGGCACTGCCTTGAAGGGTTTAGTCCAACAAATACTCATTTTATGTCTAAGTCTGGTACTTATTCTATCAGTTGCTTTTGCCAAGCTACTAAGTTACAAGGATATTAACAAACCAACATTGGTTGTCAAGTGATGGTGAGACAAGCACAAAGGCACGGACACACATGCTGGGCTTCTTACAGTTTCCACCTACCAAATTTTCTCAGAAGGCTTTGGTTGGCCGGAGCCTTATAGTAGAAGACTCAAGATGCCATGCATTGGAGAACAATACGAACCTCAGGCCTATTGAGTCTTGTCAAACCATCCAACCTATGTTGGCATAGTAGATGGACATTAAAAGATGATGACGGTGGGCCTGATCACATGAAAAAAATAACTGAAACTCAGAGGTACTCAGGGTTCATTTCCTAATTAAACTGACATATAATGTATCAACAAAAATAAATAAATGAAATAATTGAAGTAGTATAATTAACAAGGGTTGATTTTATATTAGCCTTCGAAAATTGTAATTAATAGTGACTACTAATGAAATTGTTTCTATGTGAAGCATTGGAGAGTAGAGCACAATAAAAAATGTTGTAAATAGTCACAAATTTTACTCTAACAAAGTAGTTTTGAATCATTTGGAAATTCTTTCATGTTTACTAGTTTGAGAAATAATGTAATTATCTCCATAGCTGAATAACAAACCTAGAGATAATGACCATATTGCCATCATGGGATGAAAACCATCAACATTTTCTAGAGCCATATCCTTCATTTATCTATATTTTCTCACCCGATGAATGACCTCTGGAACGTCTTTTTAACTTGATGTTTCTGCCAGTCACATATGAAGTGTAACCCTTTAGCATTCAGATTTCTCTGTCAAATGTAATGCTTATTTATTAACAATGGCTTTAATTAAATTAATCATGCATCTCATAATGTCAAGATTTCAATGATGTGACAGTATATTTTTAGAATTACATTGCAAGGCCAGTGTGAGAAGCTGGACCTGGCTGGTTTGAATATAAGGCAGGTAGAATATTTGAGGCAAATATGGTTTGTTTAAACGCTGAAGGGTGAAGTGAAAGCTTTTAGTTTCATGGGTGGAGGCACAGTTTTGTGGAACTATATGGTTTTGAGTTCAATGCCAGAGTGTGAAACCATAGGCTAGTGTCTTCTACCATGTCAGGTTGACCAAAGCACGCCAGAGGGACTGTTCCGGTTCTTGGATTGTAGACATAAGCTTTTCGATACCAGTCCATCTGAAATCATTAGCCATTGAACCTATTGTTTAAGCAATCACAAACCTAAAGAAAACAAAGATACACACACATACTCGCATACATATACAATGGTCTTCTTTCAATTGGTTGGCCTGGGGCTATAGAAGACACATTTCCTAAGTTACCATCTGAGTGGTTAAGAGGTTAGTTCACTTCACGACCATGAGATTTCAAGTTCAATTTCTCAGTGTGACATTTTGAGCAAACATGTATACTATAACCATGGATGGAATGAAATTTGGTAGACGAGAAGTGTTTTGAAGTTCATCAAATGGACTGTACTTGTAACCAGTAGTCACTTAACATCGCCCTGCTTCTGAGAATATTAAAGGTGCATGTGTTTATGGAATACTCGGCCACTTCACACACTGTTTCAATGAATAGGCTGTCCGCTTGATCAAACAACTAGACATTCATGCTAAATTCAACAGGCAAGTCCATTAGTCCATTATCATTCATATATATAGAAAATGTATGAAAACAACTTTCTACAGATTGCTTGAAGCTTGCTTTCTTCCTACACCTCGACTCTTGGATCTTACCTTTATATTATATATATCTATCTAATCTTATCTATCTATCTTTCTATCAATCTATTTATATATATATAAATATATATATATATATATATATATATATATAGAGAGAGAGAGAGAGAGAGAGAGAGAGAGAGAGAGAGAGAGAGAGAGAGAGGAGAGAGAGGAGAGAGAGAGAGAGAGAGAGAGAGAGGAGAGAGAGAGAGAGGAGAGAGAGAGAGAGGAGAGAGAGAGAGGAGAGAGAGAGAGGAGAGAGAGGGGGGGGTGTCTACATCACCACAGTTTTTCAATGAAAGAAATATGATATAGAAAAGACAAGAATGAGTGGAAAAAAAAATTTAAGATGGAGGGAAAACAAAAGAAAAGATAAAAAAGAACTTAACCAAGGGATTGAACACTATACCCTGGCACAATAACCAGGCCAGAGAGTTTATTTGACAAGAAAGCAAGCGGAAATCAATAAAATCACAAACGTGGAAAAACAGAAAGAAAGAGAGAAAACTTTTGACATGGCAATCAAAATATCTGTATTGCTCACTGTACAATAACTGTCACTTGGAACCACTCAATCTATAACAACACCGACAGGTATAGAAGATGATGGTGATAATAACAATAATAATAATGATAAGAAAGATGGTGATGGTGGTAGTGGTAGTGGTGGTGGTGGTGGTAGTGATAAGGATCATGATGTTGATGACGATGGCCATAATAGAGCCTGTTGAAATAATCAAAGTTATAAACACGCATCTATGATAACACAACTGCAATGAAGCATTAACAACTGCAAAGTGAATAATAAGAAAGCCTCAAATGCACACACACACACATGTATGTACATGAATGTATTGTGTGTGTGTATGTGCATGTATGTATAAATAGAGGACAATGGTTAAAAAGTATTCAGTACTGGAAGTAGAGTAAACTATGTTTGACTATGGTTTCACCTTTTGAATCCTGGGAAACAATATTTCCAAGGACTCCAAGGATAAATTTCTTGATAAAATAGAATTTACTCTGAATTATCTCTTATATGTGTGTGTGTGTGTGTCCCCCTCTTTTGTCTCTCTCTCACACATACATGAGGGCTGTTCATTCAATACTGGTCCTTACTGGAGATTGGCAACAGGGGAAAAGTAATGCAACTACCAAGAACTCCCAATAACACATAGATTCATCAGAATGATGGCTGTGTGCTCAACTGGTACTTATTTTATCAACCCCTAAAGGATTAAAGATAAAGCTGAACTGAGCGGAATTTGAGCTCAGAACATAAAGATGGATGAAATGCTGCTAAGCATTTTGCCTGGCTTGCTAACGATTCTGCCAGCTCACCACCTTAATAATAATAAGAGAAGGTGAAGAAGAAGAAGAAGAAGAAGAAGAAGAAGAAGAAGAAGTAGAAGAAGAAGAAGAAGAAGATTAAAAAGTCTCCACTAATGTTTTGTATAAGAAGTCATTGAATGTGTGTTAGCAACAGTAAAGGATTGAGTTAGCAACAGAGAGAGAACAGAGGCAGAAGAGTATTAAACATGTAAGAATGAAACAAGAGTTTGTTTTTTTTTGTAGCACAACAACAACAACATCAGATTGATGTGAATGATGTGAGGAGTTAGCAACAACAATTGATGCTAGTAATGCTAAACAGATTTTCCTTAAACTGCACAATAAATCAATAAATGTAAATGCGTTGAATATACACATACACACGGGGGTGTATGTAAAATACATGCATGTGCACACACACACACACTTTCCCATAAAAGATGAAGCAATAGTTTCATGATAATTCTAAATTTCCACTAAGGTTTCTTTTTGTTTTGTTAGTTTGTTGTTAGTAATTTAATTAAAAGAAAAAAAAATAATAATAAAAGCTAGGCACTACCATAAAAGGTCAGTTAAGTTTATTCAGTAACTAGTTTAGTAGACTAACAAGCACAGCTATAAAATTACTTGCAATATGGTTACAACAACAAGAAACAAAGCATAGGAAGACCAGACCCCCACAATAGAACGGAATGGAATAGACTACAGACTGTAATCACACTGAAACATCGGCTGTTGTCTTCCCTCTGGTGTGTGCTTGTGTAAGTAGTAAGAACAGACAAATGATGTCTGTCTGTCTGTCTTTCTGTGATAGATGACAGTAGTGGCTATATGTAGGGGCAGGAGGTGGTAAAGATTCTATGGAGAGACAGAGAGATGGAGAGAAGAACAGGGAAAATATGGTGACGTGTTTGGTGATGATGATGGTCTCCCAATACTGAAGACAGGATAATAACTGGTTCACTGGACAATGGTTTTGGTAACATTACAATAATCACCATCACCATTATTAGCATTGCAGACATCATGGTTAAAACTGATTGTTGCTTTGGTACTGGTGATGATGATGATGATGATGAAAATGGTGATGATAACATGATGATGGTGATGATGGAGACAATGATTGTGGAGACAATAATTATGATGGTGGTGAAACTGCAATGATGATGATGATGATGATGATGATGATGATGATGATGAAGATGAAGATGATGGAGATGATGACAGGAATGGTGGTGTTGGTGGTGGTGGTGATAACATGATGATGATAGTGATGACAATAATGGTAATGATGGTAATGGTGGAGACAATAATGGAAACGGTGGTGAAACGATGATGATGTTGAAGGTGGCGGCGGCAGTGGTGGTGGTGGCGGTGGCGGCGGGTGACAACAATAAAAACGAAAGACTTGGTAAGAAGCAATTAGAGAACAGTATCATTAAAACCATTAAAACTTCTTTCTCTATTGCCACTGCCACACCATTTTATTTATGCTTCTGGAAGAGTCTAGATGATTGAGACAGACAGACAGACCCCCCCCCACACACACACAGAGTTTCGACCTATTACATACTGTCAGAACATCACACCATAGTTTCTCTTTTTAGTTTTGGGGTAATGGAGACCCAGGACAGCTCTGATCAAAGTTGGTCCAGCTATGACTGTCCTGTTCTCCTGATATTGTATCACTAGAACTACATCATCCAAAGTATCCTTCTTGAGGACATCAAACTGTGATTTGAGGGAGATTTGGTTGCTATTTCTACCTAGCAGGTCAATCAACTACACAGAAGTTCCCTTTACTTATTTGTTTCTATCATTGGATGGTGGCCATGCTGGGGCACTGCCTTGAAGGGTTTTAGACAAACAAATCCACCACAGTACATTTTTTTAAAAGCCTGATGCTTATTTCATGAGTCACTTTTGCTGAACTGCTAAGTTATGAGAACATAAACAGACCAACACTGGCTGTCAAGCATTGAGGATGGGGGAGACAGACACAAACGCACATACACAGATATATACATATATGGCAGGCTTCTTTCAGTTTCTATTTAACAAGTACACTCACAAGGTTTCGGTTGGCACAGAGTTATAGTAGAAGGCACTTACTGAAAGTGCCACACAGTGGGACTGAACCCAGAACCATATGTTTGGAAAGCAAACTTCTTACCACACAGCCAAACCTGTACCTAAGCTTCTGGAGAATTTTCTTGTCTTTCTTATTTTAAAAATAAAAATTAAAAAATGAAAAATAAAATGTGATGGGAAGGGGGGTTCCAGACATGAGGTTGGTTCTGAAGCTTCAACACAACAAACTGATGCTAGTATGAAACACCATACACAAGAATGAGGCTGATAATGATAGTGGTGACAATAATGATGCTGATATTGGTCGGGGTGGTAGGTAAATGAGGATGATGATATTCATTATCACCACCAGGAACCTAGAGGCCTAAATGACATCTTTCAAATAAAAGAACTTGTAGCTTCTACTAGATAATCTAAAGTTTGCTGTTCAAATTAACAAAGACGTCTCTACGTGGTCACTTAGCCTGTTAGAAATAGTTATCAAATACTACTCAAACTACATTCCATTATTGTTAAAAAAGAACAACAAAAAACATTGGATAATGTAATCCTACATGTACCAACAGATAGTCATGGTAGGAATGTCTTTGATGATAAATCTAGTCAACCAGACCTGACTGTAGGCTAAACACTGGCTTATAAAATAAAAGGGATACTGAAATGGCACCTTGTGTAGAGCTCTGCTATACCTACACCTGCTGACAAGTTGTACAAGTTCTTTCACTGCAAACAAAAGTTAGGGTATTAAAACAGCTTGTTAAACCAATATATCGGAGTTAGGTCTGTTAAACCAGGATGTAGGAGTTAGCATATTAAAACAACCTGTTAAACCAATATGTAAGAATTAACATATTACAACAGCCTGTTAACTCTTTAACATTCAGATTACACTTGTCAAATGTTATGCATATTTATCCACCTTGTTTTGAATTCATCAAGCATTATTTTGTAGCTTCAAGATTTCGATGACATGATCAGTTTACTTTTTAGAATTTTATTGAAGGGTACGGGTGGGAGGCTGAAAATAAAGGAAGTAGAATATTTGGTCTTGACAAGGCTGGTTTAGTTTCCCATCCAGTCTTTTTATAAATGATTTCCTGCCTCCTTTTCAAAGAACACTTTTATTCAGAAGAACCTGTGTGTCAACTGGTCTTATGGCAGTCAGGTGAAGGAAAGAATCAACAGGCGAAGAAAACCTATGTGGGCAACTTACTTCAAGACAGTGCAATGGCAAATGTTGATGAATTAAGAACATGCATGGGATGATGTGCCCGCATAAAATCACTGAAGCATCCGGGAGGGTGGCCAAATTAAAATATTCTTTTCTTCTTCTTCTTCTTCTTCTCCTCCTCTCAATAGAGTACAGGCCATTCATGTATGCTTACCATGTAGTCTTTGATGCTAGGCATCTAGAAGAGTGACCAGCTTCTTCAGGTCCACTTCTCATGGTAATTGAATTGGAGCCTTAATTGAGAGTAAGTGTGTCAATCAAAACCAGCAGACTCCTCAACTCTCCTCAGATATTCACTGATGAAAGTTTGGACCCTTTGCAGTGTTGCTTTGGTTTATTTCTGTCTTCCAACCCATACAGAAGAAGAAATTTTACATTTGGGTTCAAGATTCACAGCTTGCTTTTTTTTCTAAGTGCCATCTTACTCAACCAAATCATCTCCAGAGATGCACAATTTTCAAATTCATTTTCTGAAAAATTATTCCTTATATTTGCACAGGTGTTTAACAACTGATTTATCTTTCTGATGCTTAACCACTTAACCAAGAATGAAGTAAAGAATATAGCAGAGATCTTCAGTTAGGCAGACTAAACATACTTTCAGAACTACATATTGCCCCACCCTCCAGCTTCTCACATGCAATATACCTCTACCCACAACCCATTTCTCTTCGTTTCTACAAGAAATGAAAGAGACAAAGACATATTGACATGTTTCACAATGTGTACAGTTACTGCCATGACTGTAATTTTGGTCATGCTCTACTTGGTACCATTTAGCATGGAACTCACAGTGTTTCTGTGTTTGTGCTTCTCTCTGTATGTGTGTATGCTTGTGACTGTGTCTGCTTGCTTGTGTTTATGTGTGCGTATATGTTTGTTTTTGTGTGTTTACATGTGTTTTGTATGTAAGCAAATTTATGTCCTTGTGTCTGTATGAGCATATTTTGTATTTATGCATGAGATGAGAGTGTACATGTGTGTGTGTGTGTGTGTGTGTGTGTGTGTGCTGTGTGTGTGTGTGTGTGTGTGTGTGTGTGTGCCAGGCAACAGCTGCAGCCTAGGTGGCAGATACGGGTTAATTACCCTGTACATCAAATCTGTTGCAATAGATCAGGTGAGAGGGAGGGTGTGTGTGTGTGCATGCATGTGCTGTAAGCCCTCTATACAACACAGAGTTTATATATGAATCACTTACTGACAAACAATTTATGGAAACTACACACACACATATGTTTGGTAAAAAAAATATGTTCTAAAATAACTAACACAAGATTAAATCTGTGTGTGTGTGTGTGTGTGTGTGTGTGTGTGTGTGTGTGTGTGTGTGTAGGAAACTGTAATACCTTAGATAGGAAATTAAACAATTAACTTGTACCAAAATAACATAGCTGCAAAAAGTTTGAAGACTATCCAAACTCTCTCTGTAGCTACGTAGTCCTATAATTACTGACTTTTCTGATATCAGCAATATACCACCAAAGTCTAAAGTTTTCAACAGATGAGATCAGCAAGGAAATACGTAATACATATTAATTCAATAGATCATGTCAATCTGTGCAGTTCAAATATTTATTCATACAACAAATCTACTCTACAACTAGATTGATTATTGATGCTGTTGCTGTTGTTTCACCACGGGCCAGAACTGTTCCAGCTGACTTACCCATGTTCAAAGTGAACCAGCTGCGATCATCCCATCTTGTATACAGGGCCAGCCATTAAAGGGATCATGTAGGAGTATGCGCACAGTATGATCTGAAGCATCTTCTACTTTTACACATACACATGTGTGTATGTGTGTGTGAATGTAAAAGCCACATAATGACATCTTTTATCTTTTACATGTTTCAGTCATTAGACTGCGGCCATGCTGGGGCATCACCATGCTGGGGTATGGCCATGCTATGGCATCACCACGAGAGAATTTCTAGTTAAGTGTATCAAGCAAGGATTTTTTTTTTCCTTTTTGAAGCCTGGTACTTATATTATTGGTCTCTTTTGGTGAACCACTAAGTTACATGAAAGGCCTTGTTGGAGGCCCAACCTTCTGAGTTCTTGTATAGGGCTTAGAAAAACTGAAGTACCGCTGCAATGAGTGTGTGAATCTAAGAGGAGAATATGTTGAATAAAATCATAACTAACTGATCCTCCTGTATTTTCTTTTACCCAAAGCCAGGAACTTTCCAGCACCCCCTCATATGTGTGTACACACACACACACACACACACAAATGAATGCAGTCCTGAAAATCTTGCTCTATCACAGAATTCTGTAACATGAAACTTGTTTTTCCACAGATATCCATGGAAGTCAACAGAGTAAATGTTTTGCATTGCAGAATTACACATCATGGCAGATTTTCAAGAATGTAATGCTTTCATAATATAGGGAATGCTCATATATCTAGGACTACATTATCCGATGTACCCTTCCCTTATTTTTTTTTTTTTTTTTTTTACAGCATTCAGATTAACCTGTCTATTGCTTATTTATTCACATAATTTTGAATTAATCATGCATTGTCTTATAGCTTCAAGATTTCGATGAAGTGATTGCTTACTTTTAGAATATCATAGAGCATATCATAGAGCATGTGCGAGAGGCCAGTCTGGACACTTAAACATAAAACAGGTAGAGTATTTGAGCTGGATTTTTGCTGGCACTCCGTCGCTTATGACGTCGAGGGTTCCAGTTGATCCGATCAACAGAACAGCCTGCTAGTGAAATTAACGTGCAAGTGGCTGAGCACTCCACAGACACGTGTACCCTTAACGTAGTTCTCGGGGGATATTCAGCGTGACACAGTGTGACAAGGCCGACCCTTTGAATTACAGGCACAACAGAAACAGGAAGTAAGAGTGAGAGAAAGTTGTGGTGAAAGAGTACAGCAGGGTTCACCACCATCCCCTGCCGGAGCCTCGTGGAGCTTTAGGTGTTTTCGCTCAATAAACACTCACAACGCCCGGTCTGGGAATCGAAACTGCGATCCTATGACTGCGAGTCCGCTGCCCTAACCACTGGGTCATTGCGCCTCCATTTGAGCTGGATATGGCTGGTTTAAATGCTAAAGGATTAAGAGATGTTTGGCTGCTATTCCCAACAGATCAGGTCGCCATGTTATGGATCTTCCTTGGTTCAAAAGTTACATGTACATTGTTGTTGCTTAGAACCAGATCAATCTAAAGGTTATCTAGCTGTGATCGTCCCATTTTGTTTTTAAAGGCTGTGAACAACTACATTACCAGATACATCTGTTGTTTAGTTGCAATGTAGAGCCAATTGATCACAAACTAAGAGCAAAGGTGTTCTTTCAGCTGTGACCATTGGCTTGCTCATGTTTGTTACTGGATATATAATGTACACAAAGAGAAGTGTGTCACTATAATCCAGGGCTCGTCATGAAGTAGCTGACAAAATTGTGTGTGTATGTGTGTGTGCGTATTCCTCAAGATGTTTCAGACACAGGGCTGCTTGAGATGGCTACAACATTACGCTTGGTAAGAAACAATTGTGTGTGTGTGATCCATCATGGTTCTGTGGCTGATCTAGCATTTATGAAACTGGAAAGTTAACATCAGAAACGCATCTCTCAGCATAATGATACTCTAAACCATGAGTAGTTTTTCAGTTGTTTCAGCTCTTTGAACCACACACACATACACATATATATATATAGGTACAGGAGTGGCTGTGTGGTAAGAAGTTTGCTTTCCAGCCACATGGATCTGGGTTCAGTCCCACTGCACGGCACCTTGGGCAAGTATCTTCTATGACAGCATTGGGCTAACCAAAGCCTTGTGAGTGGATTTAGACAGAAAATTTAAGAAATGTGTCGTGTGTGTGTTTATATATACCTGTGTTTGTCCCCTATCACTGCTTGACAACCAGTGTTGATGTGTTTACGTTTCCATAACTTAGCAGTTTTGCCAAAGAGACCAATAAAACAATAATAAAAAAAATACTAGGGTCGATTGATTTGACTAAAATTCTTCAAGGCAGTGCCCCAGCATGACCACAGATGAATGACTGAAACAAGTAAAAGATATAGATATATATACACACACATGCATGTGTGTATAAATATACACTCACACATACACCTCTCCAACCTCTCTTAACAACACCCCTGTATTTACAAGGGAGGGAGGAGAGAAAAGGGGGGGGGGGGCAGGGAGCAGGGTTTTTTTGTTTTTTTTGCTAGTGGAAGTAAACACTAACAAGAGTAAAGGAAGTGGGGAAGGGGTAGATAGGGAGGACAGAAAGTTTATTATAAAGATATGATACCCTTGCTGCCAAGTGAGGCAACAGAGCATTAACAATAAATAAACCATGCTCACACTCCCAGTACCTCCATCCTGTTGTGACACACACA
>NC_142953.1:9654837-9697337 GCF_046866305.1 Octopus bimaculoides
ATGTTATAAACACCAGATTTTCTTTCTCCCCCCCCCTCCCCCCAGTTCTTGGTTCTTGTCTGATTACCAAACTGAAGCAAGATAAGACACTACTTAGTATTTTAATGGTTACCCAACCTCCCCACCAGCCCTTAGAAACCTAGGTGCCTTAAACATCCTAAAAGAATTTACTAAGAAGGGAGCTTTCATAAAAAAAAAAAAATTAAAAAAGCCTTCTTGCCATAGCAACCAAATTCTTTCAAATTACATACATCCTGTCATTTTAAAACAGGAGGGACATATTAAGTTGGACAATGTAAGCTTAGAAATACAAAAACAGGTGGGATGGTCAAGGTTGGAACACTTTGGATCATATGTCTATTTGATCAGACCTGACCTAGAACTAAACAATGACAGCCACCATGCAATACCCATGCTAGAAATAGCAGTAAAACACGCCATGCTGTCTTTAAAAAAGAAGGACACATTGGGTAATATACTTGGAAGAGCTACTGCAGCATTGTCTACCACAGTAGCTGTAGTTTATGCTGTGAAATAACCAGATCTGGGTTAGGTTTTAGGGTCAGGTTTAGTGTTGGAGTTAGGGTTATGGGTTAGGGTTGGGCTTAGGATTAGGGTTTGGATTTAGGGTTAAGGTTAGGGTTAGATTGCATGTGAAAGTGTAAATGGCCAGGCAGATTGCACCATTGGGGTTATTTTCCATTATTCATGGAAAAGAGCAAAACAAAAAATACATGACAGATATAGACTGAATGCAATTTGCTGAGCCAAGGCTGAGAAGCTGACAGGGGATGGAAGTTGAACAACAAAATACATCAATAAAACATTTTACTTTTCTGTGGTTATTCTTATTGTTGTTTATTAATATTTTTATTGTTAGGGTTCATTTTTTTTTACCCAGTTTCTTTCTTTTTTTCTTTAAATAGGCGCAGGAGTGGCTGTGCATCAAGTAGCTTGCTTACCAACCACATGGTTCCGGGTTCAGTCTCACTGCGTGGCACCTTGGGCAAGTGTCTTCTACTATAGCCTCGGGCCGACCAAAGCCTTGTGAGTAGATTTGGTAGACGGAAACTAAAAGAAGCCCATCGTATATATGTATATATATATATATATGTGTGTGTGTGTGTGTGTGTGTGTTTGCCCCCCCCCCCCAACATTGCTTGACAACCGATGCTGGTGTGTTTACGTCCCCGTAACTTAGCGGTTCGGCAAAAAGAGACTGATAGAATAAGTACTAGGCTTACAAAGAATAAGTCCTGGGATCGATTTGCTCGAGTAAAGGCGCTGCTCCAGCATGGCCACAGTCAAATGACTGAAACGAGTAAAATAGTAAAAGAGTAAATATATATATTTTGTTCACTTCTACATTGTCTCCAATGTCTTAGGTCCTTATGCCCATAAAAAAAATTCATTATCAATATAAAAACTATCTTCCAGTGAAGGCAAGAAAACCTAAGTCAAAATATCCACACACACACAAATCAACATGTACATAATATCAGTTTCAAATTTTAGCACATGGCCAGCAATTTCGGAAGAGGGTGTTAATTATATCAACCCCAGGACTCAACTGATACTTCTTTTATTGACCCCAAAAGGATGAAGGGCTAAGTTGAACTTGGTTGAATTTTAACTCAGAACATATAAAAACCAAATACCGCTAAGCATTTTGGCTGGCACAGTAACTATTCTTCCAGCTCACCACCCTGAACCACATATACAATAATATCAATCTACAAATCAGCACAAGCTCACAGATTGACATAAGAAACACTATGGTTAAAGAAAGGAGGAAAAGAAGAGCCATTAGGAATTCATGACAGTCAACTATTTTAATCAAATTATGACTTTCAACAACTGTGAATGCACACACATGCGCATGCCTGCATGCATGCACAATCAGATACATATGAACTTAAACAAACATGCACACATACATATAAGGATGTTCATGCGTGCGTATATATATATATATATACATGCATACACTCTACACACATATACATACCTATTATCAGATGCCACACTTGTACTGAATCCTCTATTCAGTTAATGTTAGCTGGGTTTTTTACATACACACTATATATGTGTGTGTGTGTGTGTGTGTGTGTATATACACATATACGTATATTATATATACACATATACACACACATATATAATATATACATATACACACACACATACAAATATTTATTTACATACACACATACACCCACACACGTATATATATATATACACATGAATATATATGCACACACATGCCTATATACACACACACATTACAATATTATATTTGCATATGCACACACACATGCTTACACATATGAAGCACAAAAAGTAGTGGTGAGAGAGAGAGAAGATGGCGACAAAAACGAGCTCCCCACTCCAATATACACACGCACAAAACTAAACATTCAAAAGATAAACCATTCAAAGTCTTCCTTTCACATGTTTTTCTCAATGTAAAGGAAATAATAATAATAATAATAAAAAGAAGAAGAAGAAGAACAACAACAACAGCAGCAGCAGCAGCTATGATGATAAATAAATTAATCTTTGAATTACAAAACTAATCAGTAAACAAGATTAAGAAAAATCTATGTTCCCCCACCACACATACTCCTCGTCCAATGTTAGAAAGAAACATAAAAAAAATAAAAATTTAGAGGAAAAAATACTTAAAAACAACAATTACACCACTACCACCAACTCCACCACCACCACCAACAATAGCAACAAGAACACTGTTAATAAAATGAAAGTAATAATATAAAAACCATTTTTTAAAGATATTTTAAAAGATAAAAAAAATATAAAATTTAAGTATTCCTAAATGTTACAAAAGCACTTTTCTTTCAATTCAATAATGTATTAATGATTTAAATTAAAAATGTAGGAGAGGAAACGACTTGAAGGGGGAGGGAATAGCAGATACAAGCAACAACAACAACAACAACATGGTTTTAATAACATTGCGCCATAGTTTATTTTGTTTGTTTATGTTGTTTTTTTTTGGGGGGGGGGGTTCAGTTAGTTAATCTGTGTTATATAGAAAATTTGTTGTTGTTGTTGTTGAAGAATTTGCTTAAGCTACAGTTGATAAAGACAGATTGGCGGTGGTGACAGGATGCCCTGTTAAGCACAAATTAAATCTGTAAGTAGTGAACACTCCTATCCCCTTTTTTCTGTAAGAGTTTGAGGATTAAATTTAATCTGAGTGTCAGGCAGAGGGATAAGAAACAGACCCCTCAACCACAGCAGTCACCACCATCACCACCACTCTGAGTAATGTGCTAATTTGTTACAGATAATCTAGGCAAAAAACAAAAAAAAAAACAGAGATACTTGGTAACTATTCCTTCTTGAAACAAATATGTAGAATAAGTGAAAACAGAGGATGTAGAATTAAATGTCTTGCCCATCCAGAACAGAATTATTCTCAACAGATGTGTGTATGGACAAAGCTTTCATCATCATCTGGTCAACCTTGCTCAGACATTTTTGACTTGCACATGCCACCCACCTCAGTCTTGCAGTAGTTGAAAGAAAGAAACCTTCAGGGAGGCATCCAGTGTCATTTCTACAGCTATGTGAACTGGAGCAATGTGAAACAAAGTGTCTTGCTCAAGAACACAACTCACAGCCTAATCTTGGAATTGAACTCACTACTGCATGATTGTGAGCCTGATGCTCTTACCACTGAGCCATGTGCCTTCAATTGTAATAATAATAATTTGTAATATTAGCACATGGCAACACACACAGCTACTTATTTTACATAACCTGCAATAATGGAAAGCTGAGATGGTCCTGATGGTATATGAACGCTGAGCAGTAGAATATACAACCAACTGCTTCAAATCATGCATGATGGCTTGACCATTCCTATGGCAATCCATCATCCTCATCACATAAAATGTGGGTAAGATGATGATGGTGAGATGGTAATTGCAGGTCTAACTGTATATCATTAACTAGAGTTAATAGATTCTGTTCACAGCAGCCATAAATGTGACAAGATGCAGCTGGATGGCTGGATGTAGAAGACAGACAGTGTAAGCCGATGTCTCTGTAACAAAATGGACGTGTAACCAGGAATAATGGAAGGGAGGTGGGTTATAAGTTATAACATAAACATAAGATGTTTTACTGAAGAGTTAAACCAATTTGGAATAAAGTAGAACAGGGAATTCTGGGGGCCAGACAGCAGGCATTGTTTTAACAGCAGACGTATGCTACAGTCATTAGTAAGAAGATTCTATAAGAGAAAGCCTCGAAACCAGGTTGGAGTGAAAAAGCAACAATAGATATAAGTAAGATAAACCAACAGTGCCTCAATGTTGTGGTGTAGTTCTAGCCACCACCTATCTTTCCCTCACCCTGTCTCACCTTTCTTTACCTCCCATATATTAATACTGTAGCACTGCTATGCAATACGGTAGATAATTTGTTTGTAGAACCAAATGAAAAATCCATCAGCAATGCTGGAATATTAGGAGAGGCAGCAGGGTCTCTTGATGACTTCACTGAATAGCAATCATTTAATGGTTTCTAGTGATACTGATCTTCCTCTGAAGAAACATAACACAAAACTAAAACTCAGAGATGGGGCATTCTTAAGTCAACAGTTAACCCTTTAAGTTAAAGAGGCAAAGCAACTTAACTCTGCAGTTGACTGTGCAGTCAGGAAATTTAAATCTACAGTCAGCTGCTAGCGAATGAGCAGGCGAGTGAGACTTGGTAGCATACATCAAGCTTTCATTACATATTTGAGGTACCCATGTAGTAACAAACAGAAACAGATACATTCCTTATTCCAACTCAACCCCACTCTTGACTCAGCGGATTATCCAGGATGCACCAATTAGAGAGAGAGAAAGGACAGTAATAGGGGCCTCTGCTTGGTACTTACTTTTTCAGTTCAGAGACACAACATGCCACTTAGTCTAGGAAATGAAACCTATAACCTTACAAATATGATTCCAAGAGATCAGAGCTGCCATATTGAGAAGATGAGATAACTCTACAGCTGCTAACATTAGCATAACACAAGGGGCAAGAAATGTGTCCCTGTATCTATCAAAACAACAAAAACAAGGATGTGTTCCGAGCGAGATTAGCTGCTATTTCTAGCAGGTCAAATGACCACATAGAGGATCCCTTATTGGTTTGTCACTCGGTCCATTGTGAGAGAAAGTGAATGCGTGCGAGTGTATGCTTATGTTTATAAGTATTGAGATTTTGAATGCAACATACCATCACCACCACCACCACCACAAATAATAACACTAATAATAAAACATAAATGTACTTATAACAAAATGCTAAGGGTTTGTCCAATATTCTCCACAAAATTAGCCATTTCAATTTTCCCTGGCACGGAACAATAATGTTTTTGAAACAACACTTACACACAAATTACATAGTAAAATCATGTTTATTTTATTAAGAAGAGTGTTTACACCTCCACAATGACATTGCCTTGTCACTCAATTCGATGCCATCTTTACATTATTCTGGACAACATGACAAATGGACAGATGGAATCATATCCTTAATTTGTCTTGACAGATGAACTCATTTTTCTAATGGCACCAAAAAGGGCAAAAATAGACAAAATAAAATAAAAAGATCCAGAATGAAAAATGTAGAACAAAGAAAAAAAATTTTCGTTTCTGTTTACACTTTATACTTTTAAATATTTTTGTTATTAAACTAGTTTTGTTTGTTATTAAAAGCCAATATGTTAGTTTTACACAAGTCCTTTCCAATCAATGTTATACAGAACTCGTATCTTTTTTTCAGACATTATTATTATTATTATTATTATTATTATTATTATTAATGTGGCAAGCAGGCTGAACAAACTGCTTAGAGATATTTCATTTGACTTTACGTCCTGAGTTCAAATTCCACCAAGATGTCTTTGCCTTTCATTCTTATGGGGGTCAGTAAAATAGGCACCAGTCAAGTGCTGGGGTTGATGTAATCAAATTCCCCCCTCCAGCCCACAAAACTGCCGGTCCTGTGCCAAAATTTGACTCCATTATTATTATTAAGGTGGCAAGCCGGCAGAATCATTAGCACGCCAGACAAAATGCTAAGCAACATTTCGCCTGTCTCTAGGTTTCAAGTTCAAATTTTGCCAAGGTCAGCCTTATCTGTCATCCTTTTAGGGTTGATAAAAGATAAGGTGTGCTTAGAGGGAGATCAGCTGCAATTTCTAATAGGTCAAATGACCACATAGAGGATCCTCATTGGGATCAAAGTGTCAAAGAAGTATTGGGGTCGATGTAGTTGACTACCCTCCCAACCCTCATCCATTTCCAAGCAAAGTTGTCCCTTATTCAATCAAACAAATGAAGACCCTAGACATAGTTATGTCATGAACTGAAAATGTGTGTGTGTGTGTGTGCACGTGCTTGCACATGTGTCTACGTGTGACATAGAGAGAATGGGGAAGTGTGTCTATTTCCTTTACATCTTCCACACCTATACTCTTTGAGCAAGAATGAAATTCTTTACATCTATAAGCAACATGTCTCAGAGCTTGATAGCTTTGTCAATTTCGATATTTAAAAACGAGCAAACTAAAACATAAAAAAATACTATAGTTGAAAAGAGCACAAAAGTTGCAGAGAAGAAGGGCATTTGGTTATAGACCACTGCCTTTATAAGTCTTGTCCAACCCATAACAGTATGGAAAAATCCAACATAAAAATGGTGGTGGTGGTGGTGGTATTGATGATGATGGATATTTGAAAGAGAAATTGTCTTTTGGTGAAGTGTTGTTACATGGTCCAGTAGTATTATAAAAAAGTAAAATTCAAACCCTGGTGATCTTATTGGAATTGGAGTCATGGAGTCATGAGTTACTAAAATCAGAGACAGTAAATTGTAAAATGATGCATTAAAATTTCCAATTTTACAGACATTAAGTAGGCTGTTTACATCATTATCATTTTAATGTTCACTTTTCCATGCTTACATGGGTTGGACAGAATTTTGTTGATGTGGATTTTTCTACGGCTGGATGCCCTTACTATTGCCAACTTTCACCTGTTTCTAAGCAAGGTACCATTTCCCCCTGCACAGACATGCTTTTTTTTTTTTTTTTACATAAGATTGGAAATGAATGACAGTGTTTGTATGAAGGTAACATTTGTTTACAACTGTCATGTGATGTCAAGGTGAGGAGACAGTAAAACACACACACACATACACACAGTGCGTTTCTTTCAGTTTCCATCTACCAAATCCACTCACAAAGTTTTGGTTGGCCCAGAGCTATAGTAGAAAGACACTTGCCCAAGATGCCACATGGTGGGATTGAACCCAGAACCCAGTGGTTGGGAAGCACACTTCTTGCCACACAGTGAAACTTAATTAAACTTAAAGGCTTCTATGATGGTGGGCGGACACCATACAATCAATTCTGTTTATAAGAACAAGATGTTAATCAATTTGGGATTTGGATATTTTTTTTTATATTTAACCTCAACAAATAATGTTTCTTTAATAAATTCTGTTGAGATAAACTTTTCAACCTTTTACAATATAATTTTTATGTTCCATTTAATATAATCTTTCATGCTACATCCACTTCAGCTTTATATTCCAGCATTTTAATCCCCAAAAGGAAGGGTTACGTATGTAATTAAATTTATTTTGTTTAATATAATCATTTAAGTTCCTTTAGATGTTCAATTTCAGTTTTACAGTTGATTTTTGAACTGTTAAACAAAGATGTTCCTGATTTTCTTTTAAAGTATTTATATATTTTAGTGCTTTTCTATACTTTACAGCCGTTTGATAAAACAGACATTCTTTTCTTTTTATAGTTTTGTAACTTTTGACTTATGCTTCACTGCCTGTAGCTTCTCCAAGTCGCACAAGCAGAGCTGTATCCTTTAAGCCTAAACATTAACAAGCTAGTTACCATAAATATTGTCTGTATTCAGTCAATATAAGAAATATATGATTAGACTCATTACAAATAGAGAGAGTTAGGATCAGTGGAGCCATAAGTTGATAGGTCAGACTAGATGTTAAAGGTCCATCTTTTATCTTTTACTTGCTTAAGTCACTGGACGGTGGCCATGCTGGGGTACTGCCTTGAAGGGTTTAGTCAAACAAATTCACTCTTGTACTTGTTTTATTTTATTTTTTTAAAGCCCTGGTACTTGTGCCACGCAGTGGGGCTGAACCTGAAACCATAGAAAACAAGCCTTTTAACCATGCAGCTATACCAAGCAATACCTATGCCTTCCGTGCAGCCACGTGCATGTGAGAGTGTGTGTGTGTGTGTGTGTGTGTGTGTGTGTGTGTGTGTGTGTGTGTAAATAAGCACAGACTCAAAGTGAGAGAGAGAGAGAGAGAGTATGTCATTTTTTATGAAAATAGTAAAAAAACTGTTTGTGGTAGAATATGTAAAGTCATCTTTGTGTGTATGTGTGTGCATGTATGTATGTGTGTGCGTGTGTATGTGCACACACTTACATGCATACTCTGTATACGAAACCAGAGCATTCCTATCTTGAAATCTGTTTTCTTATCCGTCACAAAGAACCAAGGCCCACCATCCAAAATATCAATGAATAAAACCTTGACATCGACTCAATCCTCTGGTTTACTTAGCTATACTTACACACAATTCACGGAAGCTGTTCATGCTGAGAGGGTCTCAATCATGATTGAAATTCAACAACAAATTCCCAGAATAACAAAAGACTCTCCTGTATTTGAACTCACAAGACATCAGCTGGGGTTACTTTAGTATTCTATATCCACTTGTTACACATTCTATTTAGTTTTACAACGGTACCTCATTACATCAATGCTAACAGTTCCGATGGCAACATCACTACTGCAACCACCAACAACGACATTGCTAATAAAGAATGAAGGTTGCAGAGAGTTGCTGCCAAGGGAATTTCAGTATATAAATTACTCCTGCCAAAGGAAACTGATCTGTCTAGTAATTTATATAGCAGCAGATTATTAGAGAGAATAAAGGAGGGTGGGGGCTTGACATTTCTATTAGGGTCCTCATTTATATAATAGCACTTCAAGCTAAACTCTGGGAAATCTAACAAAATTATCAACCTCCACCAAAATACAGAGAAAACACATCTAGTGGCTAACAAACTCCCCAAGACTATAATAATGATGCTTTCAAATCTCAGCACAAGGCCAGCAATTTCAAGGGAGGGCTCAAGTCGATTACATCGATTCCAGTGCTCAGCTGGTACTTATTTTATCAATCCTGGAAGAACAAAACAAGAACAGTTTCTAACATAATGACTGGGCCAGAAATTTTTACGGGAGCGGGGGTGGGGTGGGGGTTAAGCCAAACTGAATATTTGACTGATATTTTATTTTATTGATCCAGGAGGAATGAAAGGTAAACCTTGATGGGATTTGAACTTAGAATGTAGGAGGCTAGAAGACATTTTTGTGACACAAACGACCCTACTAATCCATTCAATTTAATAATAATGATTTGCTTATACATCAACAAATGTAATGTTAATACAGTCCAACATGAATATGTATATTATTCCATACATGAATAAGACAAACATTGAACGCACAGTGCTTAAACAACTTAAGGAGAGAAATAATAATTTTCTAATTCAGGTACAGACCTAGTATTGTACCTAAATTGATGTAGATATCAATGTGGCTTGGGTGAAAGGGTACTAATGTGATTTATAAAGAGGGTACTACTGACTGGTATGGCTTAATGGAGAGGGTAATTGTATGTTTTGGAATGGATGCAAACTGGAAGTGTTCTCATGTTTCAACAAAGAGCCCCTCACAACCCACTTATAACTAGACCTTTCCAGATACGCCTAAATAACCTCTTACGATTGACTATACCACAGCATTACATTAGGGGATAACATCAATGTAAATAGCCAAATCAAAAGGAAGGTTTTTACAGAGGTCACATGGCCTGCCAGAGAAAGCAATTAAAATCTGTCTCAAATCACACACAAGAAATTAAAATAGAAGAACAGAACAAAGACCATGGATCAGGCGGGCTTGGATACACTTAATATCTAAGAAGAAGATAGGGTGCTGAGATGGCAGAATTGTTAACACAACGAGCAAAATGTTTAGCAGTATTTTGTCCATCTTTATGTTCTGAGTTCCGCCAAGGTTGACTTTGCTTTTCATCCATTTTGGGAGTCGATAAAATAAGTACCAGCTGAACATTGGGGTTGATGTAATTGTTCTTAGCCACCTTGAAATTGCTGGCTTTGTACCAAAATTTGAAACCAATATCTAAGAAGATAGGATAATCACAGTTAAAATTTCTCTGATCATAGCTCTACTCAATCAAGGCTGACCTAGGGTTAAATAAACAACAGAGAGCGGATGATAAGTGCCAAATCAACATCTGTGGACATGAACCATAACAGACAGAAAATAGAGGAATGGTGAGGATATAGCAAGGTAGAGTAAAAGACTGAAGATGTAGGGGATGCTTGGAGGGGTAGTGACTGAAAACAGAGAAACATTTGGTGGGGTATCAACTATAGAGAGAGCGACGGAGAGGTATCTGGTGATGTAGAGTCTAAAGATGGAGAGTGTTTGGCAAGCTTATGTCATCAATATGGTATCAGCCATGTCTGGCTGTGGTGCACTGTACAGCTAGTCTGGGAGATGTTTCTCAACAATAAATGTAGCTGTTCTTATCAACATCATCACTGAATATTTTACACGCTCTCTGGTGTATAGAAGACATGCTATACATAGTTTATGTTAGAACAAACCTTAATCATTTATCTACATCTACATCATCACAGAAAGGTGTAAAATTCCCAGAAACTACAGTCATCGTTAGAATACATTACTGCTGCCTACTTCTTATCATGTATGTCAATGTTTGTATCCACGTATGTCTAAGACATACATATACATACACACGTAATGATATATGCATGTACATATATACACATTTACATAGAAACATACATGTACACAGACACATATACATACAGACACACACATGCACACACACATACATACATATTATAAACATACTTATACACTTATACACAAATATACATTATACATACATCCACCCATATATATACATACACACACGTACACATGTACACAAACACACATCTATACACACGTACAGACACATATACATACATACATATTATAAACATACTTATACACAAATATACATTATACATACAGCCACCCACATATACACACACACAGACATACACATTTATATACATATACAAATGTGTGTGTGTGTGTGTGTGTGTGCATATAGAATATATGCATGTTCTACAAACAGATGGCAGAGAGAAAATAGTGTGTAGTAGAGAACAGTGAAGAGAATATTAACTAAAAGACACAAGTCTTAGATTTTCTCCTTCTTTCTCCATCAACTTAATGGAATAACTTATTTAATAAAACACAACAAAAAAGAAACAGAGTGTAGAGTACATGAGCAAAAGGGGGAAAGACAGAGGGAGAGAGAGAAAGAAAGAAAGGAAATGGGGGGAAAAAAAAAAAAAGAACCTACAGTAGCAGGCATGAGGGTAATGTACATTAAGCAGGAATGCATATTAACACATTTTTTAAATTTCAAAAATGTTATTGAGCCTCAAATGTCTGAATTGTGCATGAATGAGTTTGTAATTAACACCATCATCACCACCACCACCACCACTATTGCTAGTACCACTACTCTGCTGTTACTACTACTACTACTACTACTACTACTACTACTACTACTACTACTACCTCACAACTATGACTACTATTACTACATTTCTATCACTCATACCACAACATGCTTATTCTACAAATACCACCACCACAACTACTACAACATGACCTTCTTCATTACTAAATCGCTTATAAATACTACTCTACTACATCTACCACCAATACTACTACCACTACCAATACCACAACATACTTGTTTAATACCACCACCACCACACCGATTACTACTACTACTACCTCTGTGAATACTACTACAAAGTCAATACTGCTGCCACTACCACCCATTCTATAACACACTAGTTCTACAAATACCATCACTACTACTACTACTACTACTACTACTACTACTACTACTACATGAGCTCCATCACCACAACCAGCTCAAATGTAATAACTACTACCACATCAGCTCTACTACCATCATCACCAATATTGCAACATGCAATTTCTAATGCCAACACCACTAACATCACCAATGCTGCTGTTGCTGCTGCTGCTGCTGCTGCTACTACTACTACTACTACTACTGCCACCACCACCACCACCACCACCACCACCCACCAATTCTTACTACAAAAACACTCAAACGTAACTTCATACAAAAAGTATTCCAGGCTACCACCACCACCACCAGTCAGTAACTATTAACACAGTTGCTGTTGCTGTTTTTTTTTGTTTTTGTTTTTGTTTTTTTGGTATTGCTGCTGCTCCTTTAGAAACGGTCAGACCTGCTCCAGCTAACTGTTTTCTGCTGGCTGCCAGAAGGAAAGGCCATCATGAAGCTTTGGAACCACCACTCCAACTATTTTTAGCAGTTTAATATTCTATGAAGGTGCTTGCTTGCAGGGAAAGGAATAATAATAAAAAAAAAAAAAATAAAAAAAAAACACCTGCAGAGCTCCCAAAGAATTTTCTAGACATTCATACACTCACTTGCCTTTTAATTACTGGAATTTCTTTATTTAGTTGTAGTTTGTTTGCTTTTCTTAAAATTTTTATTCTAGTGTTTAGCTTATAGGGGGGAAAAAACCAAACAAACAAACACAAAATAACATAATTCTCCTCCCTGTTACTTTTC
This sequence comes from Octopus bimaculoides, assembly GCF_046866305.1. Taxonomy (NCBI): domain Eukaryota; kingdom Metazoa; phylum Mollusca; class Cephalopoda; order Octopoda; family Octopodidae; genus Octopus; species Octopus bimaculoides. Next base: position 9,667,679 of record NC_142953.1, read on the forward strand.
TTAAGACCCCCAAGGAGAGAGATTAACAGACATAGTGTGTGGCATGAGAAAAACAATGGTGTATGATGAGTGCTTTCATCTACAAATGAAGTCATCGATGTTTCAAAAAGCTTCTTATTAAAATAAAAGCTGATAGCATCAGTTGGATGATGATGATGATGATGATGATGATGATGATGATGATGATGATGATGATGATAATAATAACAAGCATGATGATCTTGCAGTCAAGTTTGCCAGCTATAACAGAGCAGCACATCTGTCCTGAGCACGGAACACTTTTGTATTGAAACTATTCCTGGTCATCATCTTACTAATCCTTCCAGTAGGCACCAAAGGGGAGAGGGAGGAGAGAAGAAAAAGGAGGAGGAGGAGGGAGAATAAGGAGGTGCTCAGAGCAAGAGTCAGCAACTGCTTTTTTATTATAATCCACTTTTGACTCTTTTTTTTTTGACATGGTCCACATGTTTATTACATGTGAAGTGTTTCAGCCCAACAAATTGACCCCAGTACTTAATTTTTTTTCAAGCATGGTGGTTATTCCATCACTCTTATACCAAGCCAGTAAGTTATGGGGACATAAACAAACCAACACCAGTTGTCAAGCAGTTGGTGATGGGGACAAACATAAACGCAAAGATGGATGCACACACGCATACTCTCACACACACATATATACGACAGGTTTCTTTCAGTTTCTGTCCACCAAATTCACTCACAAGGCTTTGATTGTCCTGAGGCTATAGTAGAAGACACTTGTTTAAAATGCCACACAATGGGATTGAACCTGAAACCATGTGGTTGTGAAGCAAACTTCTTACTACCCAGCTACAAGCAAAATCTAATGAGATCATGACACATAAGAGTATCTAAAAGCTCAATGGCCCACAAATATATTAAACCTGAACATTTTTTAGAAAAGGTCCAAGACATTGGACATAGAGATTCTTTTACTTGTTCAAGAGGAGAGCAATAGTCTTTGATTGTGATGACAAATTTATTATGATTTATGATTGATAAAGTGAATGTCTCAGTCATATGTTGTACTATGTACATTGTAGTTAGTTGTTGTTTAACTCCAAGTTAATTCTGAAGAAAACTGTGATCAAAGGCATTCCAGTCATGACCATCTCCTCTTCTATGGACTATCTAGAACTACAATATCAAATCTGCAGCCGTTTTTCAAGATGGTAGAATATATTGATCTGCGAGTGATTTGGCTGCTATTTTTAGTATGTTGAACAATCATATTAGAGGCTCCTTCACTGGCTTGTTTTTTTATATACAAATATTTGTTGACATACATGTGTGCATACATGCATGTATACTTCTGTGATACACACATGCTCATGATTCTCTACATGAAAAAAAAAAAGAAAAAGAAAACAGAAATCATCTGATTTAACCATTAATGGCAACTGTAAATTCCTTAATTCCCAGGGTGTCAATCACAGAAAAAGGATTAAAGGAGAGAAAAAAAGTTGGAAAGTGGGGGAGGGTTCTGAGTCAGCAGTTCAATGTCAATACCAAAATACCAACAGCTGCACTAACTTATTACAGACCAACCTGAAATATATTGCTACATTCTAGATGTAGATTTAGCTTTTGAAATGAAGTTAATTCTCCTGAATTGCTTGCAAACGAATAAATGGAATGCTGTGGCATTCATGCCCCCCCCCCACACACAAACACTCTCTTTCTCTCTAAAAGTATTAACAAAGAAAAGTGTGAACAACACAAATTAAGAACTGATTAGGGGCCATAAGCTGTATGTATACACATATCTATTAGTGTATCTTTGTGTTTGTTCTTGTCCCTCACAACTGCGTGACAACCAGTGTTGGTTTGTTTACACCCCACATAACTTGGCAGTTTGGCAAAAGAAGTACCAGGCTTTAAAAAGAAAATAAGTACTGAGGTTTGAGTTGTTCAATCAAACTCTTCAAGGCAGTGTGCCCAAGCATGGCCACAGTCCAATGACTAAAATAAGTCACAAGATACTAGTTATTTCATAGAATGCAGATATTATTAAAAAAAAAAAAAACACAAACAAAAATTAACTGAAAACTGAAATCAGCTAAATCTAAATATGTAAAATTATAAAATAGCAAACGTAGTGTTTTGAAATACTCTGACCTCTACTACTACTACTACTACTACTACTACTACTACTACTACTACTACTACTACTACAATGACTACAATGGCACAGAAACCACTGAAATGTCTTGGGAAAAGCAGAGAGTCTCTTCTTTCTAAATTGAGAATTTCAATGATGTGAATGTCCTATAGTCTTTCCTGTTCCCTGTGACAAATATCGTTCATTATCTGAACGTATGCACAATAGAAGTCGTAATACGAGCTTCTGCCTTATGAATATTACATCTATATACTTAATTCTTCTGTTTCACAATAAACACAGATATAAAACTGGCACATACACACACACACACATATATATATATATATATATATATATATATATATATATATATACACACACACACACATATACACACCCTCTTACAAATCAGCATGCAGACATACACGAAATATACCTACATGCACACATACACACATGTTTATATACATATGTATATATACATACATATGTACACATGCACACACACACATATATATATACATAAATACACACATATACACGTACATACACACATATATACATACAAATACACACACATATACATACACATGATTACACACATATACACACACATACATCTAAATATACACACACACACACTTCTAAGTAAATGTATATATGTAGCTAGATATGTATGTATAAATCAACAAACAACCCTTGACAGTGAGAGGTGTTTATGAAAGTAGACTGTAGTTAATTAAAAACATTATATTTTAGCTGAAATCATTCACTTCATCTTAAGGCTAAAATTATCCAAACTTGCGCCACTATTCCACATGCAGACTATAAATCCCAAAACTTTATATATATATATATATATATATATATATATATATATATATATATATATATATCCTTTCCCTTCTCTCTCTCTTTTTCAACCACCCCACTACACCTATATCAAATAACCTAGCAGCAGAAAGAAGACAGAAAAATTCTTCAACTTCAACTGACTTCCTTTCTGAAGGAAACACATCCTGTCTGTTGGAATCTAAACAATGAAACATTTGCATAGTGCTGTCAGTGCTAAGCAATTCCTCGTTTTAAGCAGCTAAATCAATTTTAGCAGTGAGAAGAAGCAAGCACTATCTTTCTTACTCCATACAGCCACCCCACTTAAGATACTGGCTGGCACCACCAAACCTTGTTGTTCAACTTCTTTCTCTCTTTTAATTTGAAAACATATCTGCAGGGCCACAACAGCACATTATGAGAATCCATGCTGGGGTTTTATTTTTATTCATTTATTATTTTTTTGTTGGTTTTTTTTTCTCTCTCTTCTATTTTTCCCCCTTTTTTTTTTCCCCAAGTAGCTTCAGCAAACATGCATCAGGTTTTCATTGAGTTTTAATACTATATTAGTTTTCAATAGTTATTGCACATTGACAAGAAACAAATCACTTTCTCTCCTCGTTCAGAAACTGCAATACACAAATGCATACTGTATCTAACATATTCACACACACACGCACACTATAAATATGTGACATAGATACATGGCATATACAACATAATACATTCATTCCACACATATACGTTCTACATTCCATTCTGCATGTATATAATATACACTCATTCCACACGTATACAACATAGATTCCATTACACACATAGAATATATGCTCAATTCAAACACATCTATACAATATGCACAGGTACCTAAATATTTCATCTGTATACATTTTATGTAGAACCACAAACAGGAAGTTATATATAGCATAACATCACAATATACACACAATCACAGCATACATTCCACAAATACAGAACACACACCCACACACACAGGTGCAGGAGTGGCTGTGTGGTAAGTAGCTTGCTTATCAACCACATGGTTCTGGGTTCAATTCCACTGCGTGGCATCTTGAGCAAGTGTCTTCTACTATAACCTCCAGCTGACCAAAGCCTTGTGAGTGGATTTGGTAGACATAAACTGAAAGAAGCCCGTCATATATATATATATATATGTTTGTGTGACTGTGTTTGTCCTCCCTAACATCGTTTGACAACTGATGCTGGTGTGTTTACGTCCCCGTAACTTAATGGTTCAGCAAAAGTGACTGATAGAATAAGTACTAGGCTTACAAAGAATAAGTCCTGAGGTAGATTTGTTCGACTAAAGGCAGTGCTACAGCATGGCCGCAGTCAGATGACTGAAACAAATAAAAGAATATATATATATATATATATATATATATATATATTACATATACATATATATATATACATACATAATTCGCAATACATTCCCTACATACCTGGGAGTTTGTTTATTCATAACATCTTTCTTTTACTTGTTTCAGTCATTAGACTGCAGTCATGCTGGGGCACCATCTTGAAGGATTTTAACCGAATGAATTGACCCCAGGACGTTTCTTTTAAAAATTTTCTAAGCCTGGTACTTTTTCTATCAGTCTCTTCTACCAAACCACTAAATTCCGGGAATATAAACACACCAACACCAGTTGTCAAGCGGGGATGGGCGACAAACACAGACACACACACACACTTATACAGATATATACACAATGGACTCCTTTTAGTTTCCATCTACCAAATCTACTCACAAGGCTTTGGTTGGCTTGGGGCTATTGTAGAAAAGAGCAGTGGGACTGTACCTGGAACCATGTGGTTGGGAAGAAAACTTATTACCACACAGCCATGCCGGCAGCCATACACACTTACACAGAGAATGTATGTTTATAAATATGTGATACTCGCATATACATACCTAAACAGTATCACAACATCTGAACATTTCATACATACAAAACACTGATGACTTATATAGATGTGAAAAGACAAGATTAGAAGTGATGGCCACCACTACTTTATGGAGTTAATTAGTCATCTAAATAAAGCTGAGACTGAGATAGCTGAGTGGATAAAGTATTGGTCTGACTGCTCACAGGTCATGAGTTCAAATCCACTGCCAACATCTTGTCACGTTTCAGAGCGAAATACTTTAGTCTACATTAACCTCAGTTCACCCAGCTGTCAGGAATAGGTACCAGATCATCAGGCAGATAATTGTGATAGACTATCCAGGAGGTGGTGTATTTCTCATCTGTAACATCTCTCTCACTGCCAGAACCTTCTTACCCACCCAACCCACCAACCCTGAAATATTAGCCTTCCGTCTCTTCTGACATCAGATTAATGCCTTTGTCTACCAGCCCAGTTACCAACACCAACACCAGCAACTATCTTAGGCTTTATATTAGGAAGGAAGGAAAGAGAAAGGAGACCTATATACAACTTACATTTCACTGGCTTACATGAGTGCTGTGTACACACACACACAAGAAACCATCCATCCAAATAATCATCATCACCAGTTTTAGATATATCAGGGGTTTTTTTTCCCCATGCTGGTATGGGTTGAAGGAGAATTATTGAAGTGCCCATCTTGTTGCCAATTCTTATCTGTTTTACAGCTAAGGGGTTTTACTAATTCCAATTGGCATCACATGTTGAAATCACTGAGCTACAGGATGTATGAGGGTGATTTGGCTGCTACTTTAGGCCAGCTAGTATCAAGCAAACTCATGACCAGCCATGGCCATTACGTCTGATAATCAGGCATAATGTATCTTGAACAATGTTGTTGGCCTGGTAAGTAAGACACAACTGTGAGTCCCCCCATCCACCCAGTGGAAGAGATAGGGCTCAACTAGATTCGAAAAATTTGACAGCCTATGCACACTTGTCTATTATACACTGGCTATAGAATAAAGCAGTGTGACACATAATGGGATGAATGGGTGAATGGATTAATAGAGACAGGTGAATAGGCATACAGACAGGTAGGTAAATAAACAGGAAAATAAAGATAATTAGTGATACATAATGAGCCAATCACTGGTTCACTGCATTTCTGATGACAAGCGTGAAAAGAGTGTCAATGCTTTTTTTTTTTTCTTTTTGTGCTGTTTATATGTTTTGTGAATGTACATTGGTAAAAGGCACACACAGGCACAGAAGTGGCTTTATAGTAAGAAGTTTGCTTCATTACAAAATGGTTCTGGGTTGAATCCTACAGTGTGGCATCTTAACATAGACCCAAGCTGTCCAAAGCCTTATGAGTGTATTTGTTAGATGGAAACTGAAGAAGCCTATTGTGTGTGGGGGTATGTGTGCAAATCTTGGTGTTTATCTTCACCACTACTATCACTGTTTGACAACTGTCTGCTTAGTCCATTCTGTCCTTCTAAACAGAACAGGAGGAGACATATGGGATGGAGAGTCACTGAAGAGGTCACAGGATGTGTGATGAAAGCTTTCCAGACAACGGACATAAAACAAGAACAATGATAAATCCAAAGTGAAGAATGAATATATAGTGCATGTGTTTATTTGCCCCACCACCACCACCACAAAGGAAGGGGGGGTAGTTGATTTGTTCAATTAAAACCCTTCAAGGTGGTGCTCCAGCATGGACATAGTCAAATGACTGAAACGGGTTAAAAACTAAAAGAGTATCCTGAAATATAACATTATCTTCCTCCTTCTGGTTTATTTTAGTTTATTACAAGCTTCTAACTGCACCTCCAGGTGCACCTTGTTGCTCTTGAAATTTGTGAAAGTGTGGTGTTGTATTTCTACATTACATCCACATCGATTTGCTGTTTCTGTTGTTAGTGTAGTAGTTTTTTTCCTATTTGCCGTGGTGTGCTGCGGGAGTTGCAGTATTTAATTGGGATCTCGACTGTGCTGTGTAAGTATGTACTGTGATTTTGCACTATAATATCGGGTGGTAATTGCACGGAAATATGAGTTGTGTGGGTTGTGGCGATTGTGTAGTCTACGTGTTGTGTGGGTTGCGTTCTTGCTTGTTGTTTGTTTATGTGAGAACCTGAAAAACTGTCAATGGAGGGTGAGAGAGAGAGAGAGAGAGAGAGAGAGAGAGAGAGAGAGAGCGTGTGTGTGAGTGTAGGTGGATTATAATTAACATCTCAGGTTTTAACAAAGGAGAAGGTCAAGATTAAAAGATAGCGATTAAGAAGGTGCTATATAATAAGATTACGAAGAAAGTGTGAGAAGAAAGGAAAATATAATGATGGTGTGTGCTCACAGCTACAATCACCTGTGAAGAGGAAAATGTATATATATATATATATAAACAAAAAAAAGAGGAAGTTGTGATGTGAAGTAATAGTTTTATAGCAGCAGAAGGTGTGGTATGAAGGAGAAACAAGTGAAATGTTTAGATTTAGGAAATAAAAATATCACAGAAAGTGTGTAGATGTATTTCAATGTAACATTCAACTGTTGTTACTGCTGTTGGCTGTTTGGCTAAGAACTACAGCACCAGAACAGGTCACAGGCTTCAGTAGATTTATAGCAACAGTAACTACAATTTTCAAAAAAAAAAAAAATCCTACCTATATTTTATGAGGAACCCATGAGACCCTAAATTTTACTATGATATCAAATGTAACAAAAAATAGCTTTTTAAAGAGAGAATATATTCCTTTATCTTTTACTTGTTTCAGTCATTAGACTGAGGCCATGCTGGGGCATTGCCTTGAAGAATTTTTAGTCAAATGAATTAACTAACCCCTGTACTTTTTTCTCTTTTAAGCCTAGTACTTATTCTATCGGTCTCTTTTGCTGAACTGTTAAGTGATATGGCGGTAAATACACCAAACACACACTCGATGAGCTTCTTTAAGTTTCCATCTACCAAATTCCCTCACAAGACTGGTCAGCCTGAGGCTATATTAGAAGTCACTTGCCCAAGGTGCCACTTTATGTTAGTTAAAATAAAGCAAATTCATAGCAGTTCCTATGGAGAAAAAGTTCTTTCTTATGGTAAAAGGTGTGAAAACACCATATCTGTCCAAACACAACATCTGGGAATCTGAAGTGGGGCAGCACTAGATAGATATGTAAATACACATTTCTATGACTGCTTCCTTCTGAAGATGAGGCCTTTGCAACTGAAACATAAAGGTATTTTTTCCCCCAACCATAAAACTTGAGGTTTTCCTTATTTCCTTTTTCTTTCATTTTTTACATGTATGTGTGTGTGTGTGTGTGTGTGTGTGTGTAAAATTAATTAAAAAACAACAAAAAAAAACACTGTGAGGACGTAGTACATGCAAAGTATTAATGAGACGCTCAGAGAAGGATAGAAAGAGTGGTTGTTTTACGTTTCGAACTAAGCTCTTCTTCGGAAACAGGAGACATAGGAAAGTCCAGAAGAAAAAGGAGGAGGAAAAAAGTCACCAACAGTCCATATGTAAGACAAGGTATAGATAATGGTCATTATATATTTTTCTTTATTGTAGTAAATTTGACTGACAGCTGTTTCTAGTAGTCATTATAGCTTAGTCATTAATAGGTTTACTCAATCAGCCCATTGGACCTGTTGAGAAAAATTGAACGATTGAAAAAATTAATGCTACTTTTGTCAGAGTCGTTTCTGGTTATAAATGGGGCTCTTTATGAATCTAAGCAATACTGAAATCAAGCTGCAGCTATCATGTGTGTATGCATGTATACAGACAGTGGAAGCATGTGGTTTAGTGGTTAGGGGATATTCCACACACAATCATAAGGTTGTGAGTTCAATTTCTGGCAATGTATCATGTCCTTGAGCAAGACACTTTATTTCAAGTTGCTCCAGTCCACTCAGCTGCCAAAAATGAGTTGTACCTGTTTTTCAAAGAGTCAGACATGTCACATTCTGTCGTGTTGAATCTCCCTGAGAACTACGTTAAGGGTACATGTGTCTGTGGCGTACTCAGCCACTTGCACTTTAATTTCATGAGCTGGCTGTTCCATTAATTGGATCAGCTGGAACCCTCGTTGTCGTAACTGATGGGGAGCTGGTAAACAAGCATACACAGACATGCTTGTTGATGTGTCTATCTGTATATGCAGAAACAAACAGACAGACAGAAAGATCACAGCCTAAAGAAGACAACTGACAACCATCAATGTTTCTAACAACAAAACAGTGAAGCTAGCCAAAGGGATGGAGGGAGGAGAGCTGAGACAGAACAAATCTGAAATCTCAAGTAGAAAAAAAAAAATCTTAGAAGCTAGTTGAAGACTGGCAGAAGCAGAGAAGGAAAGACATGAAAGTGCATCAGAAGTCATATCTCGCCAGACAGAGAGAGCAAGAGCAGAGTGGTGAGAAGGGAAGTGGGTGGGTGGGGGACGGGGAGAAAGGCAAAAGGTGTGACATTTATTAGCCGAACCATGTGAGTTATGAGATGAAATACTTGTATGTAGAGTAGAGTAGAGTAGAGTACACACATGTAGATATATATATATATATATATATATTGATTTGGGGAAATAAAAAAAGGATGGAAGAGTTGATATCAATACAGAGTAAAAGAGGGAAGGAGAAATATTAGGAAAAACAAAAAAACAAAACAAAAAGAAAGAAAACTGTATCAAGTGAAGCTATATTATTGATACCATCACTGAGAATGGAACTAAGAGAAAAACAGTTTTACGCAATTGCAAGAGACTAAAATATCACAACTAAATATATGCAAAGTGTATGTAAACAATATGTAAAGGGTATGTGGTTAAGAAACTCATTTTGTAACCATGTCATCTCAGGTTCAGTCCCACTGCATGGAACCTTGGGCAAGTGTCTTCTACAGTAACCCAATGTTTTGTGACGGAGTTTGGAAGAAGGACACTGTGTAGAAGCCCATTATATGTATGTATGTATGTATGTAAGTATGGATGGATATATATATATATATATATATATATATATATATATATATATATATATATATATATATACACACATACAAAATGAGATGACAATGGAATAAAGGATTATCTTATGGACTTCATTTGTTCCTTTGTCATCTCATTTTCTTTTTACTGCTCTCTACTCGACTAACACATCGTCCTGAAGCATGTGTACATTGAGTTCTACACCAGATTATTAGTATCATAATGCCTAAGTGAAATACACACACACACACTTACGCACTTGTGTGTGACTGCATCTATGCACCCCCCCCCCCCACCAATGTTGGTTTGTTTACATTCCAGTAACTTAGCAGCTTAGTAAAAGAGCCTGATAGAATAAAGTACCAGACTTGAATAAGTACTGGAGATGATTTGTTCAACTAAGCCTTCAAGCCAGTGCACCAGCATGGCTGCAGTCCAAAGACTGAAACAAGTAAAAGACAAACACACATGGAGACACATATTTTTGTGGTGGTCGAGGTTGAAATGGCTGAGTCACATCCACTCCACAACACCAAGCAAATGTCTTTCTACCATATTTTTTGATAAACCCAATGTTTTTTGATACCCATTCATTTTATTCTAATTACTCTTTCTCTCTCTCTCTCTCTCTCTCTCTTAATGTTCAGAGAGGATGAGGAGAGAGAGAGAGAGAGAGAGAGAGAGAGAGCATGTGCATGCACTTCTACATATTTAGATGTTTAAAACATGTTAATCACCCTTTTGCCTAAATCTGGAGTTAATCGGCCAAGTCGTTAGAAGTTCTGCTTGCAAAAGGACAATTGTAAATTCAGAATCTCTTTGCGATTCATTTGAAGAGGTTTTGAATGAACAAAGCTACATACTTCCCCTATCTTACTGTTTTATTTGATATGAATAGATAACTAGGTGGGTAGCAAGCCACAGTTGTTGTGGGTTTGACAACATGTAAGCAAAAATTCATAACACCAAGATCTGAAGACAAAACCTTGAACTCACCACTAATTCACAACTACATTATTACTCAAAGCTGGCTCAAAACCACTGTGATATTACCTAATGGTAGTTCACAACCACTACACTACATTAGCCATAGCTAACTCACAACCTTTAGACTATGGTATTACCCAAATCTAGCTCACAACTGCTTTGAGTAATATCATGGTTATCTTTTATCTTTTATTTGTTTCACTCTTTGGATTGCAGCCATGCAAGGGCACTGACTTAAAGGGTTCAGTTGAACAAATTGACCCCATACTTATTTCTAAACTTGGAACTTTATGATGAGTTTCTTTCAGTTACAGTCTACCAAATCCACTCACAAGGCCTTGATTTGGCCTGAGGCTATCGTAGAAGTCACTTACCCCACATATGGTTGGGAAGCAAGCTTCTTACCACAAGCCATGCCTGCAGCTATGTTTTGCATTGAATTGGATTGCCCATGTTCAGTCCACTGTAGAACAAGGACCTCAGCACGCCCTCTCCACCAACTACAATCTGATGAGAAGGCCATAAATTTGAGCTTGAGATTATACTGGCTTGATGAGCCTACTCTTCCACACTGGCTCAACATGGCTTGGCAGAAAGGTGCAGTCTTTATACTCTTACCCAGAGGTAGTAGAGTTTATCACATCAACCCCAGTGCTCAACTGGTAATTAATTTTATTGACCTCAAAAGTATGAAAGGCAAAATTGGCCTCGGCAGAATTTGAACTCATGCCGTAAGGACAGATGAAATATCACCACGCATTTTGCCCAGCTGCAAAACAATTCTGCCATCTTGCCACCTTATGTTACACAAATAAAATTAAATTTACAAAACAAAGAAAAGAAAAAAAGTGAAAGCCTCTTTTCAGTTGGTATCCATAGCGATGCTGCTGCTTTCTGCCAATGTTGTCAAGTGATCACTAATTATATGTGGTGTGTAACAACTGTCAGGTAAGCGACTACAATTAAGTTGGCAAAGGCAAAGCCGATTTTGGCCCATCTCCACAACATTAACAAAATGAGATTTAAATACTCCAGCAAAAAAATACGTGAGTCAACCACAGCAGCATAGGGATGGGATGGGGTGGGGTGGGTGGGGTTGTAGTGGGGTGGGTGGGGGTGGGGACTTTGGCCATAAGTTTGCACCCATCATGATACATCTCATAGCTATGTTTCCTTCCCTCCTTCTCTCTGAAACTAATTAAATTGTAGTTTTGTTGTTGTCACCTAAGCTATGAAGAGGTCCTCTAAATTGTAGTTTTGTTGTTGTCACCTAAGCTATGAAGAGGTCCTCTACATAGTCGCTAAGTTTGCTAGAAAGAGCAGGCCAAATAATCTTCAAATTAACACACGATCGTCTTAAAAATGAAGGATACATGAATCAAGGTAGTCCGAGATGTAAAAATAGACAAGATAAGTTACAGGTTCACTAAATCAGGACTGACTCGGGACTAAACAACAACTTTTCAAAAACCAATGAGTGGTCATTTACAGTGGTCAGCTGACCTACTGACTGCAATAGTTGGGTTTCCCAAACAGCTCTATCATCTTCGAATCAGTGGCAAGAAGGTATTTTTGAAGTCCTAAATCTCACTGTAATCTCAGAATGTGTTGGAGATTCACCACAAAGACAACAATAACTAAAAGATATACATATACAGGATAGCAACAGTTAGAAATGTCAAAGATATATGTTGTTGCTGCTGCTGCTGTGGTTACCCTGATTGAGCAGATCCATAATAAGGATTCCAGCCATGACCATTCTGCAGGGATCACATATGATTTGACTCCTACTTCTAGCAGGTTGTTTAACCATATGGAGGCAGACTTTTCTTGCTTGCTAAAACTGAAAACATGACTGTGTCTCTTAAAAGAAATTTAGTAGCAGCAGCAGTAGTAGTAGCAGCAGCAGTTTAGTCTTGCCCTGATACACCTATGAACAACTGTTCCGTGTGTTCCAGATGTGACCATCACATCTGATATAGGTATCTAAGGCCATGCACTTCAACATAGCCTTCTGTTTCACAAACCAGAAACGGTATTACTTGTAGGAGACTTGGCTGCTATTTTTACCATGGAAAGCCAACCACTGGTAGAGACAGACATACTCCTGGTCTCTTCATGAAAACAAAACCAAACAAAACAAAAAAATGACAAATCAAAACCAAAAAAAAAAAAAAAGCCATCATGTTAAACAAAGATGTGATTTCCAATAATGTCCAATTCTAATGCAGCTTCCCAACAAAACTGATACTGTGTTATCAAAATAATTTCATAGACTTTATTTAGTTTGTTGTTTTGTTTTTTTATTCACTTGAAAGCTTCTTCACCATATTGATTCTTTTGAGCCACAGCATGAACAATACATCACACATGATACACTGCTGCCACCACCACCACCACCACCACCACCACTACTGAGAAGAAGAAAACACTCTCTCTCTTTCTCTCTCTCTCTCCAGTTACCATCTCACAATCTCTTTGTTTTGTCTTTTTTCTTCTTCTTACACATGCACACATATAACCACCATCCCTACCCTCCCCCCACTCAACTGCTCACTAATACAACAACAACAAAATATAAGCCCAACATCACATTAACAGCCATAAAGCCATTAAACATTAGATGTGTGTGAGGGAGGGAGGGAGGAAGGGTGAGGAAGAGAGGAATGGTGAGAGAGAGAGAGAGAGAGAGAGAGAGAGAGAGAGATGACAAATTCCATGCACAGCTTCCTCCCACCTCAATCTCTGAAGCCAGACAGCTGGAGCTGATATCCCTCCCTCCACCAGCACTCTCTCATGTGTGTGTGTGTGTGTGTGTGTGTGTGTGTGTGTGTGTGTGTGTGTGTGTGTGTGTGTGTGTGTGTGTGTGTCTCTCTCTCTCTCTGGCTTTCCTTCTCATATGCTCTCTGTTTTAACACTCTTCTTTACCCTCACCCCAGATCTTATAAACCCTCCCTCCCTGCCCCGGCCTTAGCAAGATGAGGATGGAGGATGGTGACAATAGAATATGCACACACACACACACACACACACACACACGCGTACATACATATGTATGACCTATGGCATATAGAAGGACAATCAAACACACCACTAGACTCACCAACCCTCACACTCATCTGAAGAAACAACCACCAACAGGGGTATAAATAATAAATAGTTATTCATGGCCAAAAATTAACCACCTCTGGAACAGGGGTGAGGTAAAACTGGAAGTGGGGAGCCATGCCTTACAATATTTAGCTGTTGTTCTTCCTTCAGACTCTCAATTCATCCAAATCCTGCTATTTACTTAGTCTTTCACCCATCTAGGGTTGTTGTTGTTGTTGTTTAGCCCCAGGTCAACCCTGAGTGAGTAGTCCTAAGATGAAAGCACTTTCAGCTAGGATCATTTAAAAAAAATCTTTTATCAGCTACTTGTTTCAGTCATTAAACTGTGGTCATGCTGGGGCATCACCTCGAAGCAGTTTTAATGCTTTAAAAAATTTTTTTTTTAAAGCCTCATACTTATTCTTTCAGTCTCTTTTGCTGAACTGCCAAGTGACTGGGACATAAACACACCAAGTGTTGGAGGGAGACAAACACAGGCACAAAGACACACACATTTATATATATGATGGGCTTCTTATAGTTTCCATCTACAAAATCCACTCACAAGGCTTTGGTCAGCCCAAGACCACAGTAGAAGACACTTGCCCAAGGTACGTACCATGCAGTGGGACTGACCTGGAACCATGTGGTTGGGATGCAAACTTCTCACCACACAATGTGCCTTCATTGCATATTTCTGTTTACCAGGAACCACATTGTCTAATGCAGAATGTGATTTAAGGGACATTTAGCTGCTGTTTTTCCATGTAGAAATTCCTTGTAGGTTTGTAGACAGAATGAAGTTAAGTCTTTCACTCAGTGAAGAAAACAGTAAATGGGTGATTTTGGTTGGACTTTCTTTTATTTTGCTTTTTTGCTTCTTTCTTTGAAGGAACATTCTTTGACAGTTCATTCATTTCATACTTGCTCACTGGTTAACTATTAATTAACACTATTAAAGCTATTAATTAAAAGTAGAAGACAACAATCACCCTGTACAGTGAATATCAATTGTACTTTAAGGCTAGTGGTGTTCTTTTAGAGGAGGAGAGGGAGAGGTGGGAGAAGAGGAAGAGGTGGGAGAGGAGGCAGAGGTGGAAGAGGAGGAAGAGGTGGGAGAGGAGGAAGAGGTGGGAGAGGAGGAAGAGGTGGGAGAGGAGGAAGAGGTGGGAGAGGAGGAAGAGGTGGGAGAGGAAGAAGCAGATGAGGGGGAGATGAGGAAGGAGGAAGAGGTGGGAGAGGAAGCAGAGGGAGAGATGAGGAAGAGAAGGGGGAGGAGGAGGAAGAGAAGGGAGATGATGATGAGGAAGAAGAGAAAGGAGAAGGAGGAAGAGGAAGAAAGGAGGAAGAGGAAGAAAGGAGGAAGAGGAAGAAAGGAGGAGGAAGAGAAGGGAGATGATGATGAGGGAGAAGAGGAGAGAAAGGAGATGAAGAGGAGGAAGGAGGGAAGGAAGAGATGGGAGATGAGGGAGAAGAGGAGAGAAGGGAGATAAGTATGAGGAGGAAGAAGAGAAGGAGAGGGGAGAAGAAGAGGAAGAGGGAGATGAGGACGAGGAAGAGAATATTGAAAGGCAACCATAGAATCTGCAAGTGAAGTACCAATGTCTAAGAAAGACAACAAACAACAACCCATATTAAATGATGAATGGAAAGCAAAGTTGATGTCTTTTGATGAAACCACACCAGCAAGAGAGAGAGACTGCCTGCAGTTAGAAATAAATTTTAAACAAACCTCCCTTTCTCTCTCTCCCCCTCTCTTATATATATATACTGACAACCAAATGAACTAGTTATTTTCTAGCTAAGTCAACTAAACGGAAAATTTGTCTTCAAAAACTATATCATCAGCTATCTTTATATACTGATGGCCAAATTTCCAGACATCTTTCTCTCGTAGACACTCAGTATTTTCAGGAAGTGACTAAACACACATGAATATGTAATTAATAACCAGAAAGATCTCAGATTATGCTCACTAATATTTTTTTTCTCTCTCTTTTGCTTTTGTTTATTTATTTTAGTAAATTTCAATAGTGTTGGCAATCAATAACAGACAGCTTGAAGTGATGGGCGAGGTGGGAGGGGGGGGGAGATGGGTTGTTGTTGTTGTTGTTTTTGTTGTTGTTGACGAAAAAACAAAACAAATCAGAATAAACCACATCAGTGGTATCGGAAGAAGCAAAGGATGGAAAATTTACATTTAAAATGATGCTGGGAGCAATGGAAAATCAGTCCAATCAGAATAATTGCAATTTGGCTGGCATTCTGTCTCTTTCCATTGCTTTTTTAAAATTCTAAACACTACATACACACACACACACACACATATATATATATATATATATATATATATATATATATATATATATATATATATCTACATTGTGTATGTGTGCATATACATACATACACAAATATATGTGTGTGTGTGTATATATATATCTACACACACAAGTATATATGTATCTGTATGTATATGTGCGTGTGTGTGTGTGTGTGTGTGTGTGCTATAGACACACATCGATGTGTATATGTAAGTATATATTGGCAATTAAATTTTAAGGTTGATCTGGTTTTTATCAAATATTATCTCTATGAAAACAAAAAAGGAAATAAAAAAAAAAAAAAGCTTTGGCCAGAAGACTAAAGGGAAAACAATAAGTGATTTAAAGAGAGGATGACTAGAAGATTAGAAGAGTGTCTCAAGAGCTGAAGCTTAGTGGTATATATATATTGATTGACACACAACATGCTCAAAATGGATATTACACTATCATCCACCAGCGCTGTAATAAAATCAAAGATTGTTTGATGACTGCTGCCATATCAGCATCTAATATTACCAACCATTTTAAACGTAGTTTACACCTTAACACACTTAAATCCACTTCATTAAGTAATTTTCCATTCCACTTCAGTTTTAGTAGATTTCTGACTGTTTTTGAAACCTTATCTAGCTAGAAGCTTTGTAAACTACTTTAGTCGAACAGAAAATTTCAGACCTATCACTGGTATAATTAGTAAGGCACGTACAAGAGGCAAGGAATTATTTCAAAGCTGAAATGAAGAAGGGGGGAAAGTAATTCACATAAAAGAAGAACTTTGGAATCCCCATTAGCTGCAATGATAATCATAACAATAATGAAGTGTAGAAGGTAGTCAAGTTATTCCTATGACAGTAACTGAATGTTTAGTTAATTAATTTACTCACCTGTAAACGACAGAGGCACAGTAACAGTAGTATAGCCCCCCCCCCCCCCCCGCCAACATAATTACAGCACAGAACACACTTCTACACAATTAAAGACTGATTTAATTTGAACAGACTGCCAGCAAGAGAAATAAAAGTTACTCATATATCAAGTCACTTGACAACACAACTAACACTGTAGAAATATACAGTGTATAATCAATAGTTAATATACACACAACAGATACAATATTGTCCCTACATATAACTGGTATATTGAAAAGAACAGCAGAGGACCCTGGTTGAGAACCACGGGTATAACTTATGATGTAGTTATGGATAGGAAAAGGAGGTGAAACAGCAACGAACAGTTGGACACCAGACTAAATGCTCTTTTAGAGCTTTCGAAGTCTCAAGTTCAAAATCCAGCCATCAGCTATAATCTTTGCTCTAAGTGCACACGCATGCATGTGTGAGTGCACGCATGCACAATCAAAAGAAAAAAGTGAACGGTTAGGGGAGGGGGAGAGAGAGAGAGAGAGAGAGAGTAAATCTCTACAGCAGAAGAAAGAGAAAGGATTATCTGATCAAGAATAGACAAAGGTAGTTGGAGAAGAGCAATAATATCCACCTGTCTAGTGTATAAGTCTGGCTGGGGGAAGGAAAAAAAATAGTTGAAATATTGTGGATGATGATAATGATGATGATGATGATGAGTAGAGAAATAGAGAGAAATCAATGTGGCAAGCAGTAATCAGTGGTAAACATACCTTGACATCTACAACAGACAGAACATCTTAAACATGACTTGTCTACCAGATATAGCTCGGAGCCAAGCGATCAGATTACGTACTCTTCCTTTCCCTCACGCATGCACGCACGCACACATGCCATCACACCATCCCACCCCAACCCCCACCACTTACTTTTAATATGCACTGCAAACTTACCGAATAAGAAAAGCACCGTTGGTAAAACCAATATCAAGCAGCTTAATGAAAGTCTAATGATATAATAGAATGAAAACACGCTGTCTACTCCCCCTAAACGAACTGATCAGAGCAAGCTGATGAGAGAGAGAGAGAGAGAAGGAGAGAGAGCTCTTGTAGTTACTGAGATTTCTAGAGATAGCAGCAAAGTCTCCTTCAAATCAACCCCCTGCTAGTTTTTTTTTTTAAATATGAAGGATGTAATACAGGCCTGTGTGGTAGAAAGCTTGCATCCCAACCATACAGTTCTGGGTTCAGTCCTACTGCGTAACACCTTGGGCAACTCTCTTCTACTATAGCTTCGGGCCAACCAAAGCCTTATGAGTGGATTTGGTAGGTGGAAACTGTGTATGTATGTGTCTTTGGCCCACCACCACCACTATGCTCCCGTAACTTACTGGTTCAACAAAAAAGACCAATAGAATAAAAGTATGATGCTTAAAAGTACTGGAGTAAATTCATTTAACTGAAAAGGGTAGTGCCCCAGCATGGTCGCAGTCTAATGGCTGAAACTGGATGTTATATTCCAAATACCATTGAACCTGGTATTTGGAATATAACATCAACAAAACATCATCAACTATCTCATTAATCAAGTATGTCTGGTTAATCCTTCTGTTTATTTGCCTGTATATTCAATTACATATATCTTTTAATTGAGAGATGAAACTGGGGAAGAAAGTGCGTTAGTGAAATTGGTTTGTTGAGTAGAAATATTGCAGAAACAAACCTGGGTTTGTGAGAAAATTCATTTGAATAAATAAAAGAAGTCCCAGATAGTAGCGAAAAGGCTGGGAAACCACTGCTCTACATGGCCACTTGATCTGTTACAAATAACAGCCATATCTCTCTCTCAAATCACATTCTACCATTTCAACACTAATAAGTGAAATGCTTAAGGATGTTTTGTCTGTCTTTACATTCTGAGTTCAAATTCCGCTGAGGTTAACTTTGCCTTTCATCCTTTTTTTGGAGTCAATAAAATAAGTACCAGTTGAACACTAGGGTCGATGCAAGCGACTTAACTACTCCTGGGTATGAGTATAAAGACTGCACCCCGCTCTACTAAGCCATGTTGATCCAGTGTGGCAAAGTAGGCTCATCAAACCAGTATGATCCCAAGCTCAATTTCACGGCCTCCACATCACACCATGGTTGGTGGAGAGAGAGCATTGCTGAAGCCATTGTGCTGTAGTGGACTGAACATGGGCAATCCAATCCAGTCCAACAATATAGCCATAGACAGATACCACTAAGGTTAAAATAAAGTTGGGATGGCCCTGAGTGGAACATTTTAGTTCAGATATCAAATTAATGATGACTGATCTGGAGTTAAAAAACAATGATAATAATAGTAAAAATAACAAGAATAAATTGTATACAAAACATGCAAGGTGAATTATATGTACAAAATATGCAAGGTCAACATACCAAACAACAGTTAATCACAATAGAGCTAAACCCCGGATAGCTGTTACCATAGTTTACTGAAACAGAATCTCTTTTGAACTAAGAGTAAAACAAGACCTGACAAAGCAGCAAAAGGTTGTGTGCCATGATAAAGGCAAGTTATTTGCTAGAAATAGCATCTATTCAGCAAATTATTTATTTATTCATAATATGAGCAAATGAGAAGGAGGGAAGGGGGTTCAGTGTAAGTCTGTGGAAATAAATAAATGAGAGCTTGGATGCTGTAATTGATGAGCATGGACATAAGCTGAATGAAGATCACTGACATTGGCTTGGCTGGCCCATCTACTCAAACATTAGCTGATTGAATATTCCTTCAATACTGAGCTTCAATAGGCCATGAACACAGCCACTGGCTGGTTGGTTGGTCGGCTGGCCGGCTGGCTGGCTGGCCAGTTGGTTGGCAAAGTAAGTAAAACCACCTTTGAAATAACAGGTTTACTATCTTAAAAATTTGTTTCAACAACAAAGCAAAAGCAATAAATGAAAAATAAAAAGAAAAAGAAAAAAGTAAACAGCAACATTTTTTGAGAGCAAAAGAAAAAAAAAATGATATGTATTATATTCCTGTAAGCAAAAACTGAAAGAAAAAAAAAATAATAATAAAATAAAAACTAACAACAAAATCAACAATAACAACAAAGCCATAACTATTGCATATGACACATGATTACAATGTATGAAATCCATTGTAAAGAAGGTAAATCTTGAGAGCGTGACAGCTAAGTGGATAAAAGTAATTAGTTATGCGAAGGTTGACACTAAATATACATCACCGAAATGCTTCGAGACTGAAGTGGACTGAGTCAATAAGAGGGGGAAGGTGGATAGAGGGATGGGTGTGTGTGTATGCAGAGGTGGGGTGGCAAATAATGACTGTGATAGTATGTAGGATATTTTGCAAGAAAAAAAAAACAATAAAAGCAATCTTTAATATAGCATGTAGCTTAAAAGAAAAAAAGAAAAAATGGCACCCTTTCATTGGAAGAAAAAGACTATAGCAGATTGCTGACTGCCAGAGTTGCTGTTGTAATTAAGACAAAATGCCAGGGTATTAGAAATAGTCTTCAGAAGGGAGAACCCATGTAACAAATAGCATCCAGAGAATAAAGGTTATTCGTCTTACAAGCACTTGTACTGGTGGCATGTGAACAAAACATTGGACTGACTCCTGTGCAGGTGGCACGTAAAAAAAACACCATTTGAGCGTGGCCGTTGCCAGTACCGCCGGACTGGCCTTCGTGCCAGTGGCACGTAAAAAGCACCCACTACACTCTCGGAGTGGTTGGCGTTAGGAAGGGCATCCAGCTGTAGAAATTCTGCCAGATCAGATTGGAGTTTGGTGTAGCCATCTGGTTCGCCAGTCCCCAGTCAAACCGTCCAACCCATGCTAGCATGGAAAGCGGACATTAAATGGATGATGATGAATGCTGTGCTATTCAAATAGAAAGAGTCAACTTATCTAAGGTCTCTACGATAAACTTACCCCAGGGCAAGTTGTAATGTGGTTGACACTAGTTTGGGCATCTAACTGGTTGCCCTTCCTATTGTGCACTTCATTTAAAAAGATCATGCAAAAAAGAATAAAAGGAGATGTAAGCAGCCAAATAAGAACAATCAATGAGAATTAAAACTGATGTAGGGGTTGATTTGTTTGACTAAAACCCGTCAAGGTGGTGCCGAAGCATGGCCACAGTCAAAAATAACTGAAAATAAAAGGTAAAAGAATATAAACAAGAGTGTATTTTTGCACTGAAAGCCAATATGAGTTTCTCTCGTGGTAACCACCACAGTATAGTTTGTTCTAGCAGAACATTCAGCCACGTTCGTTTAAATGGGGGTTAATATAACCTCCTGGCATTAACACTGCCTCTGACGCTAATATATATTTTTTATAAAATATACCTTCAATACTGGAAGCAGCCAATAAAGCCAGGTTACCTGTTATGAGTAGGAAGACAAGAGGTCAGTTAACAATGAAGTATTTCACCAAACTACCATACTATTTCCTTTTTACCAGTCAGGAAATCTCTAGGAGGGTGTGAATGTGTTGCTACAGCTGGCCAGTTGATACGGTATCAGACTCCTGACTGAAAAACTAATGGTTTCTACTCTGTATCCCACAGCTGGTCGCGTAGATAGAGTTGTAGACTGTTAATGCTATTGTACTGGGTTGATGGTCAATGCACTTCATCCTTTGCCCAGTTCACTTAGCTGCATACAGGTACCACAGTGAGATATATCACAGAGCTGTAAGGTATAAAGGGGTAAGATCTATTGCATAATAATAATAATAATAATAATAATAATTAGTGTTTTGTGTGATTGAAGAATTCACAGTGGATGGTCTCCCTGAGAAACTGAACTTGATAGAAGTGAAACATAATTATTATTTATATTTCTGTTCTTAGCTGGTCCAGTTTTCTAGTGTGTGCGTGCGTGTGTGTGTGTGTAGAGGGGGGGGGGGGTACATAGAATAAAAGTGAGTGGAAGAGAGGAGGAAACAAGCACAACAAAATGAAAACAGAATGAGAAATATTTCCACAAGTCAACAATACAGAACAATAGCAGAAGGCACATGATAAAGATTTAATCGATGAGAGTAAAGAGGGAGAGAAAAGGGAGACAGGGTGGGTGGGGTGTTAGGAAATAGCTAAGTTGTGGACAATTGAACTACACTGTAGGAGCAAGGTTTTGAGAGAGATTGAAGGTGACAAGCATTAATAGCTTGAACAAGTAAAACAACAGATTGAATGCGATAAAGATGAGAACTTCCATAGCCTCTGGCCTGTTTTACTTTCGACCCCCTCCCTCCTTCCTCCTCCTCTTCCCATAGGTGATGTCTGAAGCAATTCCTTAGTAATTAGCAATGCACCATGGCATTGGTGCTAAGAAGAACAAGTTATAAACAGCAGGAAATACTTAGCTTCCACACTTGAACTCAATAACTGAATTGAATTTTGAAACATATCTGAAGGGATAGAGAAATATGGAGGCTGTATAGACACAGAGGAGACGCAATAGATGAGGTGGGTTTAACCTCGAGGTTGTGGTTACAGTTGTCGACATTAGCCAAGTAGGCATGTAATATGTAGTTGTTGCTTAGCTCCAGGTCAACTCTGGTCAAGCAGTCATATATAATCAAAGCCATTCCATAATTTTGGCTTTAGGCAATAGTGAACCTAGGACTACATTAAACAATGTGTCCTCCTTTCTTCTGCTAAGATACAATTTAAGGAAGATTTGGTTGAGGTTTCTCACAGGTCAAGCAACTACACAGAGACCTCCTCATTAGCTTATCTATGAAATCATATTACATAAAAACAGCATAGCAAAACAGTGAAGAAATCTAGTTCGTAATCACAAGGTCCTGAGTTCAGTCCTAGTGTGTAACATGTTAGAGCAAGTGTCTTTTATTATTGCCTTGGGTCAAGTAAAATCTTGTGGAATGAAACTAAGATAGAAAACAGGTGGAAGCTCATCGAATAAATTTTACCCATAATCCTTTTGATACCAATTCACCAGAAACTACCCTTCAAATCCACTGTTTTAAAGTGATCTAAATTTAAACTTCCCATCAAAATTTCATGTTAATTTATGTTCTAAATACCATCTTAATAATAGTTTCAAATTTTGGCACAAGGCCAGCAAGTTCAGGGAGAGGGTAAGTTGATTACATTGACCCCAGTGCCCAGCTGGTACTTATTTTATCTTTGAACTCAGAACAAAAAGTCGGACAAAATACTAAGCATTTTGCCCGGTGTGCTAGCAATTCTGCCAGCTCACTGCGTTAATAATAATAATGACCACAATTGAAAAACCTTTGGTTTTAAGTTTGTTCAACCAAGGCAAGCTTTGTACTAGAAAAAAGAAACAACAAACCAGAAAAATACAGGAGGATCACAACTGGAAGATCTTAGATCGTATTATTTGATTAAGTCTGACCTTGGTGGACAAAAGCAACAACAACAAAGATGTCTGTATATCATCTCAGAACCTGCTACAAATAGCAGCCAAATTGCCCTTAAATCACACCCTGAGGACATAATGGTAATACTAGGTAAACACCACCCCACAAAAAAAAAAAAAAAAAAAAAAACCACAGGAATACCTTTGATTATCAGGCTGTCCAATCAAGATTGACTGAACTGGAGATTAACAGCAGCAGCAGCAACAACAACAACAACACAAGACTAATGTTATTGGAAGAAATGAAGTGGATAATAATAATAATAATGATATAAAATAAATAAAAAAGAAAGAAAAAAAGCAATAACTTTAAGGTGATAAACGAAAGAGATAACATTTGTACAGGGTGAAACTAGTTCCGAGTCAATATCTTTCAATCTGTTGATTTTGATCGCCCGTCAAACGTATAGCAAGCAGCATCTAAAATATTCCCACCACCACCACTATCACCACCATCATCATCACCACCACCTGACATTCATCAGGAGATTGATCTCATGTTAAAAATCAGATAATGGTTATCTTCATAAAAGATATCACATCACCAACTTTCAAAAATGACTTAACTGATTTCAAAAAAGAAAACAAAAGAAAACAAAATAAAAATAAAACAAAGTAAAATAAATTAAAACAAAGTGAAACAAAAAAAAAAAAGGAAGAAAACAGACGGATAGGTCTTCATTCACAAACTTAGTATTCAAACTAATCCCTGATAAAAACAAAATAAAAAAAGATGAAATTATAATGAAGAATTGCAGACAAGCCAACCAAACAGCTTTGTGCTTGTTAATGTCATAGGAGAAGCAGCAGCAGCAGTAAAATATGAACTGTCAATAGTGTAGACCAAAACTAAAAATTTATAGGAACAGGTGTGGCGATGTGGCAAGAAGATTGCTTCCCAAGTATATGGTTCCGGTTTTGGTCCCATTGCATGGTACCCAAGGAAAGTGTCTTCTACTATAGCCTCAAACCAACCAAAGCCTTGTGAGTGGATTTGATAGATGGAAACTGAAAGAAGCCTGTCATATATATATATATATATATATATGCATGTGGATGTGTGTGTGTTTGTTCCCCACTACCGCTTGACAACTGTTGTTAGTGTGTTTACATCCCTGTAACTTAACAGTTCAGCAATAGAGAATGATAGAATAAGTAAGTACCATGTCTAAAAAAAAAAGTAGTGAGGTCAATTCATTTGATTAAAAATTCTCCAAGGCCATAATCTAATGACTGAAACAAGTAAAAGATAAAAAAAAGAAGCTGAGATGAATGAAGATGATGCCTTTCTCAAAGGTATCTTAGATACAAATGGAATCCTCAGTTGAACCAAGACAAATGACAGACTCAATTCAGCATAAAATCAATGAAGGAACTCTTTTTTCTATACAGTTACCATTAAAAATCTTTTCTACGAGAGGCACAAGGCCTCAATTAGTGGGGAAAGGACTAGTTCATTAAATTGACCCCAATGTTTTAATGGTACTTGATTTATTGATTCTGAAAGGATGAAAGGCAAAGTTGAAGTTGGTGAAATTTGAACTCAAGACATAGAAGCAGACAAAATACTGCTAAGCATTTCACCCAGCGTGCTAGCGATTCTGCCAGCTCGCTGCCTTAGTTACCATTAAAAATAACAGCCAAATCTCCCTCAAAATCACTGCCTAGAATCCAGGACATAGACTGTCTCGGATCAGGGCTCACCAAGATTAAACAATTGAAAAAAGAAAACCAAATCTTATCTTCTACTCTATGGTACGCAACATATTATTGCTGGTCCAGTGTTCAAATCCTTGCTAAGATATTTTATTCTAATCAGTTATATTTCATGAGGGGTGGGGGTGCTCTACATAGTCACCCAGTCTGTGAGAGATAACAGCCAAATGCCCCTCAAATCACATCATAAGGGATGGGGACAAGTCGAAATGTCTTGACATTACGGGTCTGCCCGATCAGGGCCACAATAACAACAACAATGGTGTGTGAAGGGAAGTATGCAGGGTCCTTTTTTTGTTTTCTTGCCCCTCCCTCTTGAAGAAGAATATAAACCAGAGAAATTCCTGCAGTTTGTACCCAATCACAAGAAACAGAATTAACAATGGGGTGGAGCACAATGTGGCACAGTAGACTGGAAGGGGTTAAATTAATGAAAGTAGGATTTAATTCGCAATATAGACCATTCTGTGTGTGTGAGACAGGGGAGTGGGGAGATCAGAGACAAGATAGAGTCAGTTTTAATTAAGCAGTCTCTCCGTTATTTCTAATGATCTTATCTAAGCTATATTATGAACACTGTAGCTTCTCTTCAGAGACCAAGCAGCAGATGATTATCATCGTCATCATCATCATCATTAATAACAACAACAATAAAATTGCAGAGGAATAAATATAAGAAAGATTAATGAAGCAGAACCAAGAAGAAAATCATATGGAAAAGATGAATAAATAAAATAAAATTTTAAAAAATAAGAAAACCTATTCATTAAAGAAAGAAAAAAAAGTAAAAGCAAGTAATATCTTAGTAAAACATTCTGGTAGAAATCTTATTTAAACATTGAAAATGATGAAAACTGAGATCAAATGATAACACCAAGCTATAATGTATTTGAAGACTATCAGAGTTCTCACTTTACATCCTGTCTGCCTGTCTGAGTATGTGTGTGTGTGTGTGTGTGTGTGTTTTGCATGTCCTCTGCCCCTCCTTTCTAAACCAGCTGCAGTCAGAAAAAAGTCTTCAAACTGAAGACCAGCCCGCAACCGGACAGAGAGAAAAACGGATGGTGTAACTAACTGAGAAAAAGAAAAAAGAAAAAAAAGAAAAAAAGAAAGGAAAAAAAGGAAAAAAGAACCATTTGATATGCTTCAGAAATATGATCTAGTGCATTTCATGTTCCGACTTGCCGGCTTCTAATCTGTAAAATGTTTATTTTCACATATCTATATCTACCTCAACTCTTTCAGCTAAAGAGAAAACATTAAAAACAAAAAAGGAAAAAAAAAAAAAAGAGAACAAAATGGGGAAAAAAATTATGAAAACTTGCAAAGTCAACATTATAATATATATACATATATATATACACACACACACATATATGCATACATAGATATACACAAATACATAAACATACCTACATCATCATCATCATATATATACACACACACACACACACATACATACTTAGATATACACACATACATAAACATACCTACATTATATATATATATATATATATATATATATATACACACACACACACATATATATATACACACACATATATACATACCTCTATACACACACACACATATATACACACATACATATATATAAAATGTGCAGCAGAAAGCATTTCTAATTTTTTTTGTCTGTTTATATTTATTTGATAGAATCTTTAAGAGGTGGAAGAAGGATGTATGTATAATACGACGAGGCGCATGCTAGTGGTATTATGTGAACAGTATCATGTAAGGCTTATTATGGAGGTTTCATGTAGGAAAAAAAAGTCTATGTTTATATCACTTGGTATAAGTTGTGTACATTTTGCAGAGATTGGATTTCAGCTGCTCCGAACAAGAGAAACAAGGAACTCGAGTAAAAAAAAAAAAAGGGCTCAGTAACAATGATATATTTCTGACATAGCATGTAAATGGTCTCCCCCACTCCCGTAAGAAACTGTTGAAATTCTCTGTCTTGGAAGTATTCCCTGCTAGAATTACTTGAATATCTAGTATTGTGCAGTAAAGCAGACCAAAGATAGGCCCACTGAAGACAACTTCCTTACTTCTTTATGCTTCACTACCAAAAATAAAATAGGTTTATTCATGGAACAATCTCCTTTACCAATATGAGGTGTGTGTGTGTGTGTGTGTGTGTGTGTGTGTGTGTGTGTGTTCGCACGAAGAATCTGTAACCCAAGAGGAAATCTAACTCATGGAAGACAATGGATGAAACATTGTTACAATGGCTTCAAATTTTGGCAGAAATTTCACGGTAGGGGTCTAAGTCACTTAAATCAACTCCAACACTCAACTGGTACTTATTTATCGACCCCTAAAAGGATGAAAAGCAAGGTCAACCTTTGCAGAATGTAATTGCTGGCCTTGTGCCAAAATTTAAAACCATTATTATTATTATTATTATTGTGGCAAGCTGGCAGAATCATTAGCTCATCAGATGAAATGCTTTTCAGCATATCTTCTGGCTGATTACATTACTAACTTATAACACTAGCTGATACATTCCTAATTACTGTGCAGGTTAAAACATCCCTAAACACTATGTAAGGATACACACAAGTTAATACTTCCCTTAACAATGTGTGGGGATACACAACAGTTGAAATAAGCAACAAAGATTGTTATTTCCGGGTTAACCTGCCAGAAACAGCAGTTAAATCTTCCTCGTATCAAACTCTTAAAAAGGATAAAGATCCTTCCTGAGTCATATAGAATATATGTGCCCCAGTTTCCAGGGCACATATATTCGCCCCCCCCCCCCAGTGAGATGCTGGTGTGTCATAGGATTACTCATTTTTGCAAGCTGAGTGCAACATGGAATGAAGTGTTTCGCTCAAAAACACAATGCACCACCTGATCAAGGAATAGAAACCACAATCTTATAATTACTAACTGCTAAGCCATGCACCTCCACTATATCAGACTTGATAGTCTTTAAAAAAAAAAGCATGTCGACATTGGTAATAGTTCTAAGTATACTATGTCTTAAAACAAAAGCCTGGTCCCAGCTACATTGATGGCCTGCTCAATCAAGGATGACCAAGGGCTCAACAATAACTACTATTAAAGCAACTGTCACATATCAACCGAATCCATTTTGTCTATCCCTGATTTGGTCACAAGTGAAACCCCTAAGTTGTATCCGAGTAAAATGAACAACTAGGTTGCAATACTGCACCCCCATACAGTAAACCACTGCATGTGAAAATGCAATGTAGTTCTCAACCAGAGAGCAGAATGAATTATCCATGAATATGCATTTGACCAGAGCTATCTATTTGTTAATGGATCTGCTTGGACACATTTAGCCTAGTAACCATTTTTTTTTCAGTCAGGGCATTGCAAGGGAAACCGTGTGGATGTTTAATCTATCAGAAACAAAAGCCTTAAAAATCTCTTTAAAAAATCATACATTTCCATCTTTAAAGACAAAAAGAAAAAAAGTGTGGTAATGCAGACCAACAAACATTATTTCTAGATTAAAAGACAGGAAGGATAGTCTCAACTGGAACATCTTTGATCTTAGATCTGCTAGTAGCAGCAGCAGCAGTAGTAGTAGTAGTAGTAGTAGTAGTAGTAGTAGTAGTAGTAGTAGTAAGTAGTAGTAGTAGTAGTAGTAAGTAGTAGTAGTAGTAGTAGAAGAAGAAGAAGAAGAGGAAGAAGAAGAAGAGGAAGAGGAAGAAGAAGAAGAGGAAGAGGAAGAGGAAGAAGAGGAAGAGGAAGAAGAAGTAGTAGTAGTAGTAGGGTGAGGAGGAGGACGACAATGACTTCAATATCAACATCAATGATAACATTAGCCTTTCCTTAACTCGTAAACCCTCAAAACTTGAAAAACAGAAAAAAAGAAAGAAAAAAAACGTACTGAGAAACTAGACTCCACATATAATACACATATAACTTATTTATTAACCTAGAGATTCTCTCTCAATCAATAAAAGCTTAGCAAATTTTCAATTTTATTGTTTCGTTTTCCTTGTTAAATTTTCTTTTCAAAACACACAATAACATTTTAAATGTTGCTGAAATAAGAAAGAAATAATACGTATCTGGAATAAATTAAAATGGAAAGGAAGACATCATAACGAATTAAGTGGAAATTGCTACAATTAAGAACAAGTAATAGTGGTGGTGGTGGTGGTGGTTTATATCTGACGTGTTATGTCAGACAGAAAAAAAATATTGCAATCAGTGAAGTGGTAGGCTGAGATTAAAGACATTATTGCACTGAACAGGTTACGACTTGTCTGATAACATATACTAACCCCCCAAAGGTGGTCACTTACTCTGCTGATATAGTATACTGAGCCAAGTACAATTTTATTTTTAATTATATCAAGGCCACATACCACACAC
>NC_142953.1:9704837-9729837 GCF_046866305.1 Octopus bimaculoides
TATTAGATTGCATTCAATTTTTTTTCTTTTTCCCCCTCTGTTACTCATTATAAAATATTTGCTTTGTCTGCATCTACAGGAACCCATTCACATTTATTGTACTTTGCTGCTGGCTTTGTACCAGTTTTTACTGATATATTTGCTTTGTCTACATGTACCAGTAATCACAGACAACTTGTTTCATTTCAGCTATACTGTACTACACTATATATAGTTGTGTCTTTATGTATTTTAGCTTCAGCAATCAAAGATCAATAAAATATGAACTACACTAAACTTAAATATTGGGATGAATATGACCAACTAAACATTTGATGGTGGTACCCCAGCAGACTGAAACCAGTAAATACACACACACACACACACACACACACAGAGTACATACAGGAATATTTTCAATGTGCATTATAGAGTATGTACAGGAGTTCAGATGTGAAACCTAAAAACTTCTTTTATCTTTCACCGTTTCAGTCATTACACTGCGGCCATGCTGGGGCACCGCCTTGAAGAGATTTTAGTAGAATTAATCAACCTAAGTACTTTTTTTTAAGCCTAGGCTTCTCACAGTTTCTGCCTACCAAATCCACTCACAAAGTTTTGGTAGGCCAAAGGCTATAGTAGAATACACTTGGCCAAGGTGTCACACAGTGGGACTGAACCATGTGGTTGGGAAGCATGCTTCTTACCACACAGCCACACCTATGCCTACTTGTATAGACATATAGAAAATGAATATAGAATGAATACAAAATACAATAATCTTATTGTAGCACTAACAGATTTCTTATGTCACTTGCAAACAAACCACATGTTGCCTGCTCCTGTCCACTCAGTCACCTTTTTGCTGGTGAGGAATTGCCTTTTTTTAAAGTCAGGATGTCAGCTCTGAGGGATCTTCATTCCAGTGGCACTCTGCATTGCAATAAGCAGGGAGGATACACTCAGGCTGTTTATTACAGCCGGTTGTATTATGTTCCGAAGGGGATTAAGACAACGCAAAACAAACTGTGTTAAATACACTGCACTGACAAAAGACAGATTCTTCAGAATGAAAGCTGCATGAGCAAAACAGCCACTGCTGAGCTAATCGCATAATTATAAACCAAGACCGGGGTTTTTATAGAGAAGATATTGGAAAGATCAATAGTAATAAATATAAAAAAAGAAAAGAAAAGAAAAGCAGAATCAATAAAAAACAAACAAAAAAACTCAGATGGGATGAGAAGAGCAAAATCAATCAACATTAATGTTGTCCAAATACATAGAAAATAAATCTAACACTTAATGCTAACAGCTAAATTTTAACTCAAACAATAAGCTTTTCATTTTGTCTATCACAATCAGAATCAAATTTGTCTGTATCAATAGTGTGTGTTTGTGTGTGAACATATAAAGATATATATATATATATATATATATATATATATATATATATATATGTGTGTGGTAGGTATTGTCATGAAGTTAAAATTCTGAATTCATCATCTATTAATGAAACAATTTGATAGATGTACATCACAGACATAGACATTTTAAGAGCTAAGACATTTAAACTGGACACTGTATGGACAACAGTCACACAGTATCATTATGAGATAGAGTGTATGGCTTTGAAAAGCATGTGGAGATATCATCAAATTGTGATGGCATTCTTCAGATGTTAAGTGATATCCTCAAATGAAAGCGTCTTCACAGTTAAACTGTTCATCATAGCAGAGTTGCCAAATAGTATTTGTTTTCTGTCACGGTTTCAAATAAAATCATTACATTAATGTATTTTCAAAGTCTATTCAAGTGCTGATCATGTCAGTATACAATTTAACACTGACCATCAAAATGCCATGAACATGAGTCACAAAGATGGCTGCAAAGTTGTGCTTTTAAGCTTCTAGAAATAACAGCCAAATCTCATTCAACCATCATAAATCTTCTTTTATCTTTTACTTGTTTCAGTTTTCAGACCACAACCATGTTGGGGCACCACCTTAAAGGGTTTAGTTGAACAAATTGGTCCCAGTCTTTGCAAGCCTGGTACAACTTCTGTTGGTCTCTTTTGCCAAACCAATAAACCAACACCAAATGGTGGTGGTGTTGGTGGTGTTGGGAGAACAAACATTCATAGATGCATACACATGTACATGACAGGCTTCTTTCAGTTTTCAAATCCACTCCAAGGTTTTGGTTGGTTCAGGGCTATAGTAGAAGACACTTGCCAAGAAATCATACAGTGGGACTGAACTCAAGACCACATGGTTGGGAAGCAAGCTTCTTACCACACAACCACACCTGCACCTACTGTGTAAAAAATAAAAAAAAGATGGGATAGTTGTAGCTGGAATGTGTTTGATCATGCATCTCCTCAATCATGACTGGCCTTGGGCTAAACAACATACACCACCACCAAAAGCACTATGAACAACAACACAGCTAATACAGGAGCTGCTACTCGGTCATCTGGTCCTTGATTCACATCCCACTGCCTTACAAAAGAGAAGAACACAACACTATGAACAATACACTATCAAGAGAGCCACTACATGGTCACTTAACCTGCTAGAAATAGCAGCCAAATCTCCTTTTAAGTTATAACAAAAAATAGGTAGGAAAAAAAAAGGAGACATTGGACAATGTAGTCTATGGTTGATGTCAGTGACTTACCTCTCCCCCCCCCCCAAAAAAAATTACTGGCCTTCTGTTAAAATTTAAAATCAATATATTGCACGGTATTGCACAGTATTCCCAGATTTCTGGATACCAGATGGGAGGTCTAACACTATATATATATATATATATATATATATATATATGTATGTATATTTCTTCCTTGCTTTTTCACTTCTTGCACAGATGGTGAGAATCAAACAGGACTAACCTGTAGCCAGCAGAGAAATTTCCAAACAACTAAACAAGCTTCAGAAAATGGAGTCAGTAAGAAGTTGCCAGGGAAGAAAAAAGAACGAAACAAAACACAAACACATTGCAATTGGTATTGACTGGTTGGAAAAAGCAAGCATGAATAATGACAGATTTGGTAAATACTAAGTTTCTTCTCTCATCACTCACAGAAATATCATTATTATTATTATTATTATTATATAGCTTTGTACACAAAAATAAAATAAAACTAAGTGATGGTGAATTGGCACAAACACAAGTATGTACTCAGTAATAACCAGGTATGCACTCAATGATAAGCAGGAAAATAACCAACAGAATGTGAAGGAAAGATTAGAGCTTTTTTTTTTTTTTTTTTTAATGTTTTATGGATGTCTGAGCCAATGAGGATGTCTCTAGGGGAGGATGTTTGACCTGTTAGAAAGAACATCCAAATCTCCCTCAAATCACACTCTACAGACTTATCTTTACCTTTTACTTCTTTCAGTCATTAGGCTGTGGCCATGCTGGGACACCACCTTGAAGGGTGCAGTCAAACAAATTGACTCCAGTACTTATTTTTAAGCTTAGTACTTAATCTATTAGCCTCTCTTTGCCATGCAAGGGGACTGAACCAAGAACCATACGGTTGGGAAGCAAACTTCTTACCACAAAACTACAAAAAAAAAAAAAAATAATAAAAAAAACGCATTGGATTAATGTAGTCCTAGATACCATACTTCAGAAACTGAGTGGATGGTCATAGATGTATTGAACAGAGGCTCAAAAACAATAAGATGTCTATTTTATCTACACTCTACAGATGAAAAGTTGCTTAATCTCAAATGTTAGGAGACATAAACACACCAACACCAGTTGTCAAGCAGTAGTAGGGGACACACATAGATACACATACATACACATATATATATATATATATATATATATATATATATATATATACATACATACATACATACATACATACATACATATATATATATATATATATATATATATATATACACACACAAATATATATATACACACCCACACACACACAATGGGCTTCTTTCAGTTTCCACCTACCGAATCCACATACAAGGCTTGCTCAGCCTGAGGCTACAGTAGAAGACATTTGCTCAAGGTGCCACACAAAGGGACATTGTTTCTTTATGTCCACTAACTTAGCAGTTGAACAAATAGATTGGTCAGATAAGTTCCAGGTTGAATAAGCACTTTGGATGGGGGGATGCCCCAGCATGGCCACAGTCCAATGATTGAAACCAATAATTGCATATTTGAGAATTAAAAAAAAAAATTCCATGATATTTTAATTAAAGTGAGTTACACTGGACGAAAGAGAAAAAGAGGTTGGGATGGCCACAACTGGAATAACTTAGATGACCTATCATCTTGATCAGTGATGAAGTAAACAGTTAAACAACAATCAAATCTATAACCAATACATAACACTATCAATATTTCTCATTTTTAGCGCTATTTTCTGTTCTGAAAAGAGAGGCAGACAGACACAGTCTCTCTCTCTCTCACACACACACACACAAACTAACAGCATATGACCTTTTTAATACAAACCGACCCCTCAGTCCTATCTCTGATACAAGCTTCCCATTTTAAAGAGACTGAAATTGAAACCTTCCATCAAAATTTCATGCCAATTTATATTCCAAACACCAGCTTAATGACAAAATTACTTTTACTAAAATTCTTCATTATTTTCAAAATTAATTGAAACAAAGGCAATATATTTCAATAGAAACATGGTAATAAAAGGTTACAAAAGTTATAATAGTTTAAAACAGTTATGTTAAATAGAGCAATCTCTCATTTTGGATGTGCATTACACCAGAAATAATACAATGAATTAGTATAACAAAATGGAACATCAAAATAGCAGATAATTTAAGAACACATTGAATTAAAACCTACTGTTAAAATTTCGCCCCAAGCTAAGCAGTATATTAATTTAAATTAGCCAGACAGGAATGAAAGTGATTCTAAACAATTTTAGTTAAGATCGTGTGTATGTAGATATGTCAGCATAGCTATCAGTTAATATATAATGCGTGCACACGTGTGTGTGTGTGTGTGTGTGTGTGTGTGTGTGTATGCATGCATGTATATATATATATATAATAAATGAGTATATGCATATATACGTACATGTGTGTGCATACCTATATCTACATGTATATATAGATGCATATCTGGGTACAGGATGTTGCAAACAAAACGTAGACAAAATGATAAACAGAGTACAGAAAACACACAGGCCACATAGAGAACATTTCCTTTATCAGCTGCCACCATTCTAACACTGGCGTTTCGAAGAGTTAGGGCAGGACACATTGTTAAAATGGCTCTTCCCACAGACCACAAATTAAATTTGTATCATGGAGGAATGTAGTGGCGGACAGAAAACAAGACAGGAAAACGAAACAGTAGAATAAACAAAAATGGCTATACGGCCAGACGTGTAAAATTATGTATATATATATATATATATATATATATATATATATATAAAATGTATATGTATGTATGTCTGTGTGTGCATATAAAATGTATATGTAAGCATATGTGTGTATGTCTGAGTATGCACACACATACATCAAAATACATGCAAACACATACACACACACACATTTGAGTATATGGATGACAATGTCAGAAAGAAAAAAAAACTCACTAAATAGTGGAACTAATTTATTTCTTCAGAAGTGAGGATTTATTCCACTGCTAAAGCATGTTGCTTGATCAGATGACAATATGAATATAATAAGTAAAGATGGATGAATAGTAAGATAGACAGACAGATATGGGTTTCTATGAAGAGGGAAAAACATTGATCAGCTAAAACACAAAGGGCCATGCTAGGAATATCATTGCAAGAGCATATCTAAAATGAGGTAATCCAAGAATGGATCAAAGCAAATGATGTGATCACAGAATACCAAAAGCACAAATTTTGTAGGGCTGAACATATTAAGGTTCACAGACAAGTGAACCCATGCAGTTGCTAAGTGGCATCCGAGAGATCACAAAAGCCACTTGGAAGGCCTCAATGAGTACAAAAAGATGAGTTAGTAACATAATTTGGGCCAAGATGAAAAAGAATGGCACAACCTAGAAAGAATTGAAAGTGTATTGTGATCAGTGATACATAACATCTGGTTGATATATGTATCATTCATTATACACAGCATTTAAATTCAAGCTACAATTAGCTTCATGCTATGGATACACAATATTCTTACAAGCATGAATAAGCATACCATGTGTTTCCAAGCAATCTTTCTGACTCAAGTATATAACATATATATATCTGAACCTGAAGGATTGCTTGAAAGCACATGATATGCCATACCAGCTTGTCATACCATGCATTTCAATAGCATGAAATTAACACTAGCTTGAATATAAATCTTGTGTATAATAAACGATAGTTACCTCTCACTAGAGGGAGTACATTTTCTGATGACCCAACCAATAATGGAACAGAAAGTTGTATATATATTTATATATATATAAAATATTATATTATATTTATGTTTGTTTTTATGCTCAGTCCCAATAAAACAATTTTACATTAATCTGATGGGTTACTCTATACATTTGTAGAGTACAAATTTATTATTCTTATACAAGAATGTTATCGACAGTGACTTTGAAGTTTTGGCCAGCTATTATCAGACAGTCTGGTAATGTCTTAGCTGGGTAAAACTTTGAAGTCACTATCAATAATATTCTTAAATAAGAATGGTGTGTGTGTGTGTGGGGGGGGGGGATATTAAATTAACAAAAATATAATAGAATTGTGTGTTAAAAAGATCTCCACTTACTTGAAGTGTTCTACACAATTGAAAATTACTCACAACTAAAGTGTCACAAGTTGTATATGGTATTGTGGTATGAATTGCTTGAAAATAAATCCAATGAAAATCCAATGCTAAACGACTTACCTAAAATAAAATAGAAGAAATAATTGGATTAGTTAGGAATTAAAAAAAAAACAAAAACAAAGAAAATATAAGAAAATCACACAAATTAGTAAATATCAATCTCAGAAAAATACAATCTTTTATCTTTATCTTTTACATGTTCCAGTCATTGGACTGCAGCTATACTGAAAAGGGCAGACAAACTAATGGTGTTTATTCTATCAGTGTCTTCTGTTGAACTACTAAGCTACAGAGACATAAATAAACCAGTTCCAGTTGTCAAATGGTGGTGGAGTACAAACTCAAACCCCCCCCACATAAATATACATAACAGTCTTCTTTTAGTTTCTGCCAACCAAGTCCACTGAGGTTTTGGACAGGCTTTAGTAGAAATCACTTGCTCGAGGTGCCACACAACTTGGTTGAATCTGGAACTATGTGGTTGGAAAGCAAACTTCTTATCACACAGGCACAAATAATATATTTAAAAATTGTTTTAGAGTAACCTTCAATGGTTAGAAAGGTGACAAAGATCACTTCTTACATGTCCCTGCTTAGCAAATCTTGAAGACAAAAGAGGCCAAAAGAATAAATAGAATTCATATTATTCTGTCAAATATAATGCACATTTATTCACATTGTTTTCAATCAGGAATTATCTTGTAGCTTTGGGATTCCAATGATATGATTATTTATGTCAGGAAGGTGTGAAAGGCTAGATATGGCCAGTTTAAACAGGGAGCAGATAAAATATTTTGGACAGGATATGGCTTGTTTAAATGCTAATGGGTTATAAAAAAAAAACAAATGTACTGGAGTCAGCTATTCAACTAAACACTTCGAGATGGTGCCCCAGCATGGCCACATTCTAACATTTTATAGACTGAAACAAGCAAGAGATTAAAAGAACATCCAGGAGTAACACAAGTTGCTAAATATAGCACTTAATCACACACTACTGTCTCAAGAAGAAAAAGAAAAAAGGGAATGATATATTGAAGAAGGCAGGCTTATATAAATAAGACGATGGAGATGGTTGTCATCTCAGTTGGAAATGTGTTTGATCGCAAGTCTACTTGATCAGGGTTGACCAGAGGCTAATCAACAGCAACATATTAAATAACTGGACAAAAGAAAGATGTCAATTTATCTGATCAATATCAACGATATTACAGGATATTAATTAGTTTTGAAAATAGCACCAAGTATTTGGATATCGTAATTACACAGTGGAGAGATAACACTAGAGCTGAAACATCATTTCCTGCCCAAAAGCTATCCAGAAACTTTCCTAATAATTCCACTCAGCATTCTTCTGTAGAAAGTACAGTGAAGGTGGTAAACTGTTGAAAAGATGTCAAGACCTTTTAGAAATGTGAGCAGAAGAAAACAGAGAGAGAGGTGGGGGGAGTTTATCGTGTAACAGCAAGGAATTGAACTGTTTGTTAATTAGAAACTGGAATGTGTGAAACCACTGCTTTTTAACTAAATTAAGAGGAACTACAATAAAAAAAAAAAAATGATGCAAACCAAACAAAAACAAAGATAAAGATTCAGTTCCAGATGAGAAAACTAAAATTTGGGAAAGAGAGAACTTGTTTTTTGTTATAGTAGACTAAGATATTTAGGAGAGGGAGAGCAAAGAAAAAACAAAGGGGGAGTGCCTTTCTTAAGGACCCCCTTAGCAAGGCAAATGAAATTAGATGATTCATACTTGCAATGGAAACTCTGAAATTCTATATCAGAGGACATGGGACTCCATGACATAGTAATATAATAAATTAAATGATATTATACTATAATTATATTACCTTACATTATATAAGAAAATGAGATGACAAAGGAATAAACGATTATCTTATGAACTTCAATAGCTTACAGCTGTTTCTGCTATAAGATACAGTGGACTCATGGTAGAGTGGTGCCAGAATAACATCTTATCGCTTAGTCAGAGCCTCAAATATGAAGTGCAATTTATTTGGGTCCTTTGTCATCTCATTTTCTTATTACCACTCTTGACTAACACATTGTTCTGAAGCATATGTATATAGAGCTCTACACCCGATTATTAGTATGGCAATAGCCAAGTGAAATAGTGAAATACAAAAACTCCCATCCGGAAGAGCTCTAACAATTTCCTTTGACACTGAAAAAAATTATATTATACATGTATATACTAACAATAAAAAAAAATATTATGCGGTTTGCATTTCCCGCACTAACCTACTTCATGGTTCAATGCCTTTCACTTAACCACATTGAATACATGAATGGAGTGTGGAATGTACAACTGAACTCTAACTTTTGGTTACATATTGCATCTTCCAGCATGCACATACACACTATATATATATATATACACATATATATATATATATATATATACATACACACACACACACACACAATGTATGTGTATGTGAGAATGTATTTTCACACACATCACAAAAGGACCTACTCTACATTATGTATAGAATTCTACATCAAATGCTTATAGGTGTTTATTCAATGTATAACTACGTATACTGTGTGTGTGTGTGTGTATAGATTGATAGATAAATAGTTAAATAGAATGTTAGATAAACAAATAGAGAGAGAGAGACTGAGAGATCATGCACATGTGCATGCATGCACATAAATGCACACACATGTCATCACCATTGTTAAGAATATCAGTAATGTCATATACATCACAGGGGGCAAGGGAAAATATTAGGTACATTAGTACTAAACACACACACACAGTGCTAGGCCCTATCATAATTTATTAGTGTTCATGTTTGATAACTGTCAGTGCTTTATTTAAAGACTACCACTGTTTGACATCCCCCTCCTCCTCCTCCCCTTTGACATCCCCCTCCTCCTCCTCCCCTTTGACATCCCCCTCCTCCTCCTCCCCTTTGACATCCCCCTCCTCTCTCAATTTCTCAAAACAATTTTGAGGAAGGAAACTACCCCCCCCACCTCAAAAGAAAACTGAATAGATTCTATGAGATTAATAATAACAAACCATGAATATTTGAAGAGAGTTCTGCTGCTGTGGTGGCGGCGGCAGTGATGGTGGCAATAATGACGATGACGATGATGATGATGATGACAACTTATATTAACAATTAGATTTATTGGATTTTGACAGTTACTTTCTGTTGAATTACTACCAACGAGTCAACAGTTTAGCCAGATATTTTAAACTGGTCTATCTTACTCATAACATGTGCAATAAATAAGCAAACTCCACAACCCTGCCCCCCTACCCACGCCCTCACCTTGCAACAGCTGTATGAACTACAACAGCAACACCACCACCCCTACCATCAACAGCCAGCACCATCAATAGAACAACTGGCACTGCCACCAGCAACGCCAACAAACACTATCTGTACCAACAGCCACCAACAACGCCAACAAACACTATCCCTTCCAACAGATACCACCATCACAGTAACCACAACAATAACAACAACCACCACCACACCTTATTTTGTTGTTCTCTACACAAGGAAATGCTAACATGTAAATTTATTGTTAAGAACTGACCAATGCTATAACAATAAATCAGCCAGGAGGAGAAAGTTTTAGAGTTTATTCCAACAGAAGAGAAATATGGTAACTAGATCTTAATACGTCATTGATCACTACTGTTGGTACAACAGACAACCAAATCAAGTTCTAAAACAAGCCTGGCATATTTCTCCTTAACCCTTTAGCATTTAAACTGGCCTTATCCGGCCCAAGTATTCTACCTGTTTTATGTTCAAACTGGCCAGGTCTAGCCTCTTACACCTATCCTACAATGTTATTCTAAAAAATATACAACCACATCATCAAAATCTCAAAACCACAATGTGAATAAATAAGCATTACATCCGACAAAATAATCTGAATGCTGAAGGGTTAAACCAGCCATAGCTGGCAAAAGTACTCTGCTTGTTATATGTTCAAACTGGTCAGATTTGACACCCTTATACCTCCTACTCTATGTCATTCTAAAAATCATATTGAAATCTCAAAAGATACGAGATAATGTATGATTAATTCAAAACAATGTGAAGACATAAATATTTGACAGAACAATCAGAATGCTAAAGAGGTACCTGTGTTAATACATACCAACCAACCAACCGACCACACACCTCTGGTTCCAAGAGACAAAGTTAGCAAAGTCCATTCAATGAAGAAAATCTATGGAACTTGCTTTCCACATCTATGGACCCCTTTGATTTCTATTTTACTCTATAGGACCTCCATGGCCACTCAATGTCTAAAAAATCATATATTTTATAATTCTATCAGGAATAGTATATGAAAAAAAATTGTAAACATATTTTGTGTACTGTAGAAGTACAATCAATTTATTGCACATAAAATTTAACAAGTAAATCATATATGGTCCATATGTCCCCCAGTTGAGAACTACTGTTATTGATGGAATGAATCTTTTAGAAAGGAATAAGCCTAAAATGGTTTTCATTGTACGTAAACTACTTTTGACAAACAATAACAACAACAATGGACGAAGATGTTTTAAAAAATAGCTGAGCTGGAAATAATGATGTATGGTTATTTTTATTGATACAAATCTTAGAAACCTCAACAAGTTAAATTATAGCTTTTGAATACATACAGACTGGTTATTATTATTTATTACATAAATATTGACTGATATTGGGAGATGAACTTGGTGGTTAAACGATATACAGACATTTTTCTCATTAACCTTATTACATGTTTTACATACAGTTTTCATGAAAAGATTTCTTTCTTATTTCTTCTAATATTGGTTTCAAATTTTGGCACAAGGTTAGCAATTTTGGAGGAGGGATAAGTCGATTACATCAACCCCAGTGCTCAATTGATACGTAATTTTATTGACCCCCAAAAGGATAATAGGCAAAGTCAACCTCGGTGGAATTTGAACTCAGAACATAAAAAGAGGGATGAAATGCCACTAAACATTTTGCCCAGTGTGCTAACAATTCTGTCAGCTTGCCCCCTTTTTTTTAAATTTCTTCTAGTATTGTCACTCTATATTTAGTACCATCTTCTCTTCTCTTTGGTGCACCTTAAAGTTTCCTCCTTTGCATAACATTTTAACTAAGACTGCCTTCTTGTCAAGCATTTCCACATCTAAGTGCCATTGGTCTGCTCAGTCACAATCAGCCTGATGTTACACAACAACAATAGCACCTCCTATCATACTTCATACCAGTAACAGAACTTTGTTCAGTCCGTTAAAAACTTTTTAAAAAACATACACAGTGAAGGATGGAGCTGTTCAACTTAACAAGCATAAACTTGCAACCCAGAGACTGTTGGGATTGAAGTCAAGGAGAAGGCTCTGGACTTGCATAGTTTACGGTTTCTTTGTGTCCCTTATTATGCGTACACACAGCTACAGTCCATTGTTGAAACTAGTAAAAGAGTACAGATCAGAAGATATAACCCTAACCTCATAGGTTGTTTAATCTCAGGTTAATTCAGGTTAGGTCAAAAACTATGATTAAATGTATTCCAACCATGTCCAGATCATCTTTAAGACTACATTATCCAGCATATTTCTTTCCTCACTAATGACAGCAAGCTATAATCTGAGGGAAATTTAACTGCTGTTTCTAGCAGGTCAAATTAGCAAGTAAAAGCCCTTCTCCTATTGGAGAGTCAGCATATGCATTTAAACTAACAGTGGCAGGGAGAACAAGAAACAATTTTGTGATTAATAACAATAATGATAACAATGATGATTTCTTTTATTTGCCACAGGGGTATAGATGAAGGGGACATCACAAGGACAATATAATTTGTGTAGAGGTTTACATAAAAAGATGAAGGAAAGAAAGGGAAAAGATGGTGAAAGGAGATAAAAGTAAACAAATGAATGCAAACAGCAATATGAGTAACATTAGTGAAGGGTTAACTCTTTAGTATTTAAACCAATCATATCTGACCCAAATAGTGTTCCTATTTTATGCTTACATTAGCCAGATCTGGCTTCTTACACTTACCCTACAATGTCATTCCTAAAGTAAAGAGTAAAATGCAAGAGTAATTCAAAATAATGTAAATATGAAAGCATTGCATTTTTTAGAGTAATCTGAATACTAAAGAGTTAAATAAGATATATAGGTTCAATACCACAGTAAGTTCTATGTAACTATCATTTAATTTTTTCTGTTCTTTTTATCTTATTAGTATTTTACATGTATTTCCATTTGTGTTTTACACATGTGTTCCCAATTAACACACACACACACACACACACACACTTTACAATATGATAACAACAGCAAAGGCAGCATGATTATTGCTAAAGAATGTCGTTAGCCATGATTATTTAGTACTCCTTACATTATAGACTCCCAAGCAATGTTGGAAAACAAATTATTTACCAAATTACCAGAAAATCTCAATCAAATCACAATTAAACAACAGAAAGAATTTACTGTGTGTGTGTGCGTGTGCATAATTACCAGTGTGATAATGTTTGTATGTATATAGATACACACACACACATATTTACGCATATATACATACATTCATCTACACACACGGTGGGAGCAGGAGGTGTGAAATGGAGAAAGTAAATTGATAGACTATTGGAATACAAAATAACTGACTCAGACTAAACAGTTGTGAAATATAAGCCACAGAGAAAATAAAGCTGTGCAGTGACGCAGTAATATAATTGAGAGGGGGGGAGCAGAGAGAGAGAGAGAGAGAGAGAGAAGAGAAGGAAGGAAGAGAGAAAGAGAGAGAGAGAGAGAAGAGAAGGAAGGAAGAGAGAAAGAGAGAGAGAGAGAGAGAGAAAGAGAAGATAAGGAAGGAAGAGAGAAAGAGAGAGAGAGAGCAGAGAAAGGACAGTGTACTTAGATAACACAACCAAATGACCGATGTCCAGAATACACTAATTGCTACACAAGCCAAATGTCAACATTCCTATGATTTACTCCGTTCAGTTTATC
Source organism: Octopus bimaculoides (assembly GCF_046866305.1). NCBI lineage: Eukaryota > Metazoa > Mollusca > Cephalopoda > Octopoda > Octopodidae > Octopus > Octopus bimaculoides. The sequence continues at coordinate 9,718,636 of NC_142953.1, forward strand.
ACATCCAGATTGTTTGGGCTTAATTTTGATGACATGAGAAAAATGGTCCTTATGGTATCAATTAGATATGTTCCTACCCCTAATAATTAGTGATTTGTTTGGAAATAGGTCATGAGGCGGGGGGGGGGGGTTACAGGCGCGTGCACACATGCACATACACACATTGATATTGATAATACATATATATATAATGGTTATACATAATCTACATTTACAAATGCATAAACAGGCACACCTCAACTTATGCCATTTCGAGTTGAGTCTCTTTTGATTTTACATTGTTTTTTTTTAAAGAAATTAATGGGAAAAAAAACAAACAATCACTACATCAGCTGAGTTACTTGACTTTACATTGGTCTCAGCAAACAAGTTTAGAAGCATAACAATAAAAAAAAAGCCACTTAAAATCCAACACTGAAGTGGAAAAACAAATAAAACACATGTGAAGAAATGTGTACAAAACAGTTATATATAAGCTAATAAAGTTTTTAAATACTTTTTGTGCTATGTGTTTTTATAAGTTGCAGGTCTTGGAAGCAAATACCAATATAAGTTAAGGTATACATAGATATGTTCCCAAGGAGACCTGTCCTCCACAGCAGAAGTGTTAATGCTGCTCCAACTGCTGAAGAGGATTGGCCTGAAGGAGCCCTGTGCTAGTGCCATGTAAAAAGTGCCTGTGCTGGTGCCACAGAAAATGCATCCAACACACTCTGTAAAGTGGTTGGTGTTAGGGAAGGCATCTAGCCATAGAAATCAAGCCAAATCAGACTGCTGAAACCTGGTGCAGCTCTACTGCTTGCCAACTCTGATCAAACTGTATAACCCATGCCAGCATGGAAAATGGACGTTAAAAGATGAATATATATATATACACACATATACACATATTTATATACATGCGCACACATAAATATACACATAGACAAAGGAAACTGAATAATTGAAAAAAGAGAAGAAGAAAAAAAAGAACGACAGAAAAGACACACACACACTGTATATACAAGATATTTCTGAAAACCTCACATAGAAAAAAACCTGACAATTTATCATTATCGAAATTCCTGATTGGGAGACAGGTGGTAAGACAACATAACTGACAAAAAGTAAAACATCATATGTGAAGGAAACCTGCATTTCAATAGGACACCTTAGATAATAAATTGCTGCAAGCAAGACAGGGTTTACACAATAGTCAAACTAGTACAGTGTTCTCATCTTGTGTACCGCCTCCAGCATGACTCATGTGAAAGCTCATTAGGAAAATTAATATTTCTCCAAAATTTCCTTTAAAAGAGAAAGACATTACAATCCTGGAGCAAAATCTACTTCAAGTTTGATTTGCTTTTCATTTTTCAATTGAATCCTCAATCAAACTAATGGAGAAGCAGTTTCATTCAGGGGTTACTAACTGCTACTGTCATTGAAAAGTGGCAGGGAGAACAAGAAACAATTTTGTGATTAATAACAATAATGATAACAATGATGATTTCTTTTATTTGCCACAGGGGTATAGATGAAGGGGACATCACAAGGACAATACAATTTGTGTAGAGGTTTACATAAAAAGATGAAGGAAAGAAAGGGAAAAGATGGTGAAAGGAGATAAAAGTAAACGTACTAAAAATTGACCTTGGCGGAATTTGAGCTCAAATACCAGTAAGCATTTCGTCCAGTGTGCTAACATTTCTGCCAACTCACTGTTTAATAATAATAATAATAATAATAATCCTTTCTACTATAGACACAAAGCCTGGAATTTGTGGGTAGGGGGATAGCCTATTACATCAGCCCCAGTACTTGACGGGTACTTAGTTTATCGACCCCCAAAAGGAAGAAAGACAAAGTCAACCTTGGCGGAATTTGAACTCAGAACGTAAAGGCAGACAAAATGCTGCTAAGTATCTTGTCTGGCGTGCTAACAAGTCTGCCAGTTCGCCACTTTAATAACAACAATAATAATAATAATAATAAGACCTAAGATGCTGTTGGCAAACTAAGAGCAAATTTCTCATGTCTCGTGCAACTGACACAATGAATATCAATAGCATTTACAGTAAAGAATAAAAAAGGTATTGAAAAAAAAAATAAAGGACTATATGGATTTAGTCAGTTCCAGTATTATTAAATTTAGGGGTAGATGTAGAGTTGTCGAGATTTGGGGATAGATGTACGATTGGTAAGTATAGAGTAGCTCATTAGTCTTGTTGAAGGCAAGGCGTTAGCGTTAGTGCCTGGGAAAAAACACCCAGTACTGTCTGTAAAGAGGTTGATGTTCGGAAGGGCACCCCAGCCATAGAAACGAAGGCAAAGGTGAAACACCTAAGCAAAATGTGGCCTCCTGACATGTCTAGATGAGCAACACTGCTGATTTTGAGCTGATTCCAACCATAGTGACCTGCCCAACTCATGCCAGGATGGAAAGTGGACAATTTTTAAGCTTAGGAGTTAAGTTCTACAGTTGTTAGAATAAAATACCAATTATAATTCAATACAAACCAAATACTCTAACACCAAGTATATGAGAGTGTGTGAGAGAGAGAGAGAGAGAGAGAGAGAGAGAGAGAGAGAGAGAGAGAGAGAGAGAAAGAGAGAGAAAGAGAGAAAGAGAGAGAGAGAGAAAGAGAGAAAGAGAGAGAGAGAGAAAAAGAGAGAGAGGATGGAGATCAGTGACTGAGTTACAGAATCTATAATAGGTTTTATTTATCCATTCAAAGTTGATAATTCCCTCCATTTGCTTAGTTTCTCATTGAAGAACATTCAATTATATATGATTTGGTCATATCACATTAATTTTGGTTTAGACCTTTAACAAAATCATAATGAGTAGATAACAACAATTGTTGGCAAAATAATTCATAAATCTTCGATTTTGTTTAAAAATTCACCTCATTTCACAGACCTTGACATAATCAGAATATACAAATTTCCATCTGAACAGAGGTACAAGAGGAGAGATAGTGAGAGGAGAGATAGTGAGAGGAGAGTGAGGAGAGATAGAGAGAGACAGACACACAGAGAATGAGAGAAGGAGGGAGAAAGAGTGAGATTCTATTGTGTCACCTTTAATTATGAAGATATTGAAGAGTCAGCTACGAAAGCAAGACAGATTAAATATTTTAATTTGTGAAGACACAAGAGACAGTTAAGGAAATAATTGGAAAGAGGTCACAAAAGGTCACACAGCAGTACAAAGGTCAGCAATATAATAAATTCTATTATCATGTTAATCTTATTCAATTAAATTAGAAAATTATTAATTTTTTTTTCTCTCGTCTTTCTATCATTGGGAGGGGGGGGGGAGAAAGAGAATCCGGATTTTAATCTTAATTAATGACTCACTAATCAGAACGGGCAGCCAAACTGGAATGGAGGAAGTGTGTGTGTGTGTGTGTGTGTGTGTGTGTGTGTGTGTGTGTGTGCGTGCGTACGTGCATACGTATATACTGTTCAATAGTATTGATTACTTAATGAACACTGTGCCAATAGATTTAGTAGATAAGAAAATTAAGCTTCCAGGTGTGTGTGTGTGTGTGTGTGTGTGTGTGTGTGCATGCATGCGTGCATATGTGTAAGTAGAGAAGAGATTGCAGCTAGATCAGTAATGTTAAGCGTTATCTAGAGAAGTTGGTGCTTAAACGGCAAAGCCAATTTACATATTAATTAGCTGTTATACAGTAGCTCCCTCCAAAGCAATCACTCCCATCCCAGATTTTCGCTTATAAAAAGTATGCAAGCAGCAGAAATGTATAATAAAATATTTCAAAATACAGACAAAATACTAATTTCAAATATATATTGGTGAAGAAACAGATGCTTTTGTTTGATTCTTTTTTAAAGACAGCTCAAAGCAGTGGTTCTGGAACTGACAATTACCAAGCCATTCCTTGCCACCTGCTAACCCACCCACCTCAAAATATATTACTACACCCCCACTCCAGTCTTTATTAACGAGAAGGTAAAATAATAATTTGCATTTGTGTAATTAATCTTGCATTGCTGCTGGCAAAGTCTAAAAACTTTAAAAACCATATAATTTTATTAAGCACGGTGCAGGCATGGCTGTGTGGCAGGAAGTTTGCTTCCCAACCACATGGTTCTGGGTTCAGTTCCATTGCATGGACCTTGGGGGCAAGGGTCTCAACTATAGCCTCAAGCTGACCGATTCGGTAAATGGAAACTGAAACAAGCCTGTCATATATATGTTAGCACGTGCACCTGTGTGTGTGTGTGTGACCACTGCTTGACAACCAGTGTTGTTGCGCTTACATCCCCATAACTTAGCAGTTCAGCAAAAGAGAAGGAATAAGTGCCCAGGCTTTAAAAAAAATAAAATAAATAAAATAAACCCAAAGTACTGGGGTTGATTCATTTGACTAAAAAATTTTTCAATTTCTCAGCCCCAGTATGGCCTGAGTCTGTAGACTGAAAGTCTAATAACTGACCCACCAGCAGCACCTCCACCACATGCATCCCCCACCCATGTACACACACACACAAACACACCTGTGAGAAACAATGGCTCTCTACTGTGTCAGATTAAATGCTAAAGGGTTAAATTAAGGGTCTTAGGACGATTTGGCTACTATTTATAGCAGGTTGAAGTTTTCTCATGTTGGCTTCTATGTATGTGAATATGTATGTGATTGTGTGTGTGTGTGTGTGTGTGTGTGTGCGTGCGAGGATCCATGTGCATGGTGGAAATAAAACTTGTCAGAACAATAATATAAAAGCAATATCTAGTGAAGTTAATCTTTAATCAACAAAGCCAATTTACATATTAATTGCTACAATTGTAATCCTTATCCCAATTGTCACTACATACAAACACCACCACCACCACCACCACCACCACCACACACAATGGTTTACATAAAGAGACTAAACAACAGGAATAGTTTCATTCTTTTTCTGGTTACACTCTTTGGAATACAACCATGCTGGAGCAAACCTTTGAGAGGTTTTAGTAGATTGCAGTGGTATTTTTTATTAAATTTATCAATATCTAATAAGAAATGGCTGAATCCTCCTCAGAGTACAGGAACCGAGCCTACATGGAATAAATTCAAGATACTTTTGTTCAATACATCAATGTATCAAGTCTCTTACCAATATATATATATATATATATATATATATATATATATATATATATATATATATATATATATATACCGGAGTAAGCACATGAAATGTGCAAGCTGCTTTTAAATAAATAAAGTATATATATATATATATATATATATATGTATATATATATGCGTGTCTGAATGTATGTGGGTTTGTCTTCATCAGAAAATGTGTGTGTTGATATTTATATATATATTTTTAATTAGGATAAAGATCCTTCCCATGTCTTATAGATTCATAGGGCCAGCTTCCCGCTTTCTGTGAGATATATGGAATGCTGGTCCATCACAGGATTACTCATTTTTGCTAGCTGAGTGGGCTGGAGCAACGTGAAATGAAGCGTTTTGCTCAAGAACACAATGCATTGCCTGGTCCCCGAATTGAAACCATAATTTTACACTTGTGAATCGAACACCCTAACCACTAAACCATACACAAGCACACACAAATGGGTTGAGAGAAGTTAACTCGAAGTGGCCAGTGGCATGTACTTGAATAACAAATTCCTACTACATTAGATAGCATACACCAAAAATTCTTGATAATTAAAATTATCTCCACCTCTAGAGAATGTATCATAATTACAAATGTCAATAATGATCAGTTCCACTTGAGAAATGGAGATAATCTCAAAATTCAAGAATTCTCCAAAACTGAAAGGGACAGGGTTATTGTTTGGAGATACAAAGACAATCATGGACATGTGGTTCTGGTTCAACCATATCTCCATCAGCCAAAGGAGGTAGAGTTATACAAAATTGAGTAGAAAACTGCTTATGGCCTAGGTAATTTGTATAATTTAAACAAAAATGAGTTAAGAGAAATAACTCGAGGTAGTCAGTGTCATGTACTTGAATAACATAAACAAAAACCAATTTGTTCATTTTTATGTCCATTTTTCTACGAAAGCATGAATTAGGGGAGTATACTGTTGAGATATTGTCTTCCAGTTGGATGCACATCCTGCCACTACTCCCACCTGTTTTTCAAATAGGAGATGGCTTGTTTCATACATCTTTAAAGGTATGAAGCAAGTAGATGATTAGTTGACAAAAGCAACAACAACCACATTCACTGCTCATAGCTCTTTTACTCCTTTACTTGTTTCAGTCATTTGACTGTGGTCATGCTGGAGCACCACCTTTAGTCGAGCAAATCGACCCCAGGACTTATTCTTTGTAAGCCTAGTATTTATTCTATCAGTCTCTTTTGCTGAACCGCTAAGTTACATGGACGTAAACACACCACCATTGGGTGTCAAGCGATGGTGGGGGCAAAAACACAGACACACAAACACACACATATACATGTATATACATATATATGATGGGCTTCTTTCAGTTTCCATCTACCAAATCCACTCACAAGGCTTTGGTCGGCCCGAGGCTATAGTAGAAGACACTTGCCCAAGGTGCCATGCAGTGGGAATGAACCCGGAACCATGTGGTTGGTAAACAAACTACTTACCACACAGCCACCCCTGCGCCTATATGACAAACATACAGAAACATCAGTAAGTTTTGTCTCAAAAGGGTTAAAAACCTTCTTTTGTCCCCCAAACTACAGACTTCTACACTTTGCTAGTGTACCAATGAGGGAACCTGTTAAAAATAGCAACTGAATCTTCAAAGTACATCCTAAAATTCTTAAAAAAAAAAAAAGAAAGAAAAGAAAAATAAAAACATATTAGACAATGTTGTCTTGTGTACCCCAAATAAGACAGGATAGTCAAGTTTAGAATGTCTTTGATCAGTTGTGAGCTGGATCAGAGTTAATGCACAACTATAAACAGGAAAAATAATTGACTAGCAGTAAATCAATGAAATGTCTTCATTCTTGCAATCCAGAGTGTTAAGTTACTGTTGAATAAACTGGGCATGCCCTGCTTGAAAAGTATTTGGGGATTTATACCTTCACCCTCTAAAATTTTATATATAGTAGAGTGGGGGAAGAAGCTTTATTGGTGCACAAAAAACAAAATGAAAATAAAAAATTTCTTTTTCCAGCTGGATGCTCTTTCTCCTAACTAACCACTGAACTATGAAGTAGGGAGTGGAGCCTGTTTTATATGTCATTCAGTTTAAAGTGGAGCAAGCAGAGTTCATGTGCCTTTGCTCATGGCTACAATATATAGAAAGATTTGAATGCACAACCATGTGATGATCACAAGTCCAATACATTAAGCCCCAGAACCAATGTGTGTCTACTTCATTATTTAGTCAAGAATGTTTATGTAGGCAGATGTGTAACTTACTGAAATGATCCCAGTTTTAACAACAAGAGTTGGTTAGTGTGTGTTTATTCAATAAATAAAATCTAATTCATTCAGTGTACAAATATATAGAAAAGAGGCTGGGTAAGGAAAACACCACTCTAATTAGTTTTCTGTTGAAGGGGAGATGGGGTGGTGGGGGTTTAAATTAGTGTTTCTTAAAGAGGCAACACAACTCCACCTCTCTTGGGGAAATGGGGAAGTGACAAGCTGATGTTAAGGAAAGGAAGTCAGTTCCATTCATTCATGCAAAGGTGTGGCACAATACATATGATGGCTGGTTGTAGTAGTAGTAGCAGTAGCAGCAGCAATGGTGATTAGACTAAGAAACTACTGGACTGGCAGACAGGTCATTAATTTTTAAAAATTAGCTTGCAGATTTCTACTGATTGACAGATGACATGGAGTAACATACCCACGCCATTTCTATATAGTAATATGATTTTGAATAACTTGGGCAGATGAGTTGGTTGTCACTCTCTTAAATGTTGCCCATGCAATACACTGCCCTAAAACAAGCTGGGACTCAGGAGGTACCCGGACATTGGTTTTTATGAAACTACAGAGACAACAGCCGAAGATATTTTGGCACCATTAACTTATATAATAAAATAAACTGCAGAATCTGTAGAGGTGATGGCTTCAGCACTTCCAATTTATATGCAGTTAGCATCATCACTAAACATTTTATATATTTCTCCAATGAAGGATCCAGGTCAAAATTGACTTTTCTTCTATATAAAAGCAACCATTTTTGAATGAGTCAATATAGTTTACTTTTTAGTATATATATCTATATATACATACATACACACACACGTGTGTGTGTGTGTGTGTGTGTGTGTGTGCGTGCATGCGTGTGCGTGCGCGCGAAATAAGATATTTCCCTTTCTTCGTTCAGACACATAAAAAGAAGAATAACAAAAATATTTAATCTTTCTTAATAAAGTAAGCTAGTTAATAGATTAAAATTTATATTTCAAGTTCAGCCATGCATTTAATACGTTAACGAAAGTTAAAATGCCAATAAATGTTTAATGTTTATTACGTAAATTATAACAAGAGAAATTTAAAGCAATAAAGCTGTAAATAGCTCCTGGTTTTTTCTTATTATTTGTTTTTTTTTTTTTATTTTGTTCAATACTTAAAAGCTTCAAAAAGAGAAAATTAGTTTAAAGTGTTACTATTTCAGAATTGTAAAGATCTTCATGAATACAGGCGCAGTCTAGTGTGGACAATAAATAGACTGACAATAAGAATAATGTATAAAGAGAAGAAAAGCAACTACATAGATATGTGTGTGTGTGTGTGTGTACACAAAGAACTTGAGAGCTTGTCGGTTGATGTAAGCAGAGTTTACAGTACAAACTGCAGACATTTCTATTAAGTAGGAAAACAAGTGTAAGTTAAATAAAGTGAACTTTGATTCCATTCCTCTAACTAAACTAAAAACAAAACAAAACGATTCAAAGCATCTTATTAACAAGAAAACAGAAAACAAAAAAATATATATATATATATAAGCTTCATCCAGTAGAGTGAAAAAAAAAAAACCAAAAAAAAAAAAACAGGAAAAAAAACCTCCCAATAAACAAAAACGAATGCAACAAATTCATGGTACAAATGAACTTAAGAAAACAGCTTGTGGTTTTAGTTACACAGAAATAATTCAATACAGATGCAAACAAGAAACGAGATATGTGAACATTTTCTTAAAGAAAATAAAAACAGTAAAAACAAACGTTAAATGATTTGCAAACAAAATTGCCTTAAGAAAAATGCAGCATTATGAATCAGGAAAATATTTTTGAAATTAAAAAAAAAATATATACATTGAAAATAATTTGTTGGAGAGGCACAAGACTTGAAATTGTGTGAGGAAGAAACAGCAAATTAAATCTACCTCCATCCCGCACTGCCACCATCATTACTTGACTGGTGTTTGTTTTATTTACCCCGGAAAGACGAAGGGTAAAGTCAACCTTCGAAAGAGTATTAACTCAGAACATAAAGGGTTGGAATTGAATACCACAAGGCATTTTTTATTTGTTTGACTCAGTGGTTTAGAGTGTTGGACTTATGGTCATAAAATTGTGGTTTCGATTCCTGGACCGGGCGATGTGTTGTGTTCGTTCGTAAGCGAACCACTCCATTCCACATTGTTCCAGTTCACTCAACTGGCCAAAATAAGTGTTGTTGTGACACACTAGTATTCTGTCAAGTGGGGAGTATATAGAGCGATAGACACCAAAAAAAAACCCAGCCCTATGAGTCAGTGACTCTAGAAGGAGTTTATCAATGTTTTCTGGTTTAGGCATAAAGCCAGTAGCTTTGAGGGGAGGGGCTTAGTCAATTACAACAACCCACTACTTGATTGGTACTGTATTTTATTGACCCCACCAAAAGGATAAAAGGCAAAGCTGACTTTGGCAGGATTTGAACTCAGAATGTAAAGAACGAGAAAAACTACTGCTAAGCATTTTGTCTGATGCTCTCAGAATTCTAGCAGCTCGTCATCTCAATAATGATAATAGTTACTAATGTAAACAAAAGGCTGCAAATATGAAAGAAAGGGTTAATCGATTAAATTAACCTCATTAGCTACCTGGTACTTAATCTTATGGATTCTTAAAGGATGAAAGGCAAAGTAGATTAATCTCAGTAGGATTTAATATTATTAGACTGTACTTTAACGTTAACTAAAATGCTATCCTTTGCATAATGTTCAAGAAACAGTAATATTGTTCATGGATGACTGCTGAATGGTCTTTTCTTCTGCATCATTGTCTTTGAATTCACTAGGTGAAGTCTATCAGTCTATGTATTTGTTAATGTATTTATTTATATGCTTGTTTATCTATCTACCTCAAGATCTGGTGGCTGGACAAAATTTCAAAGCAGAAGCCAGTGGGATAGAAAGAAACAAATTGCCATCAATCAAGAAATTCTGAAAAGGAAATGGGGTTGGATCAGCCACATTCTAAGGAAACCTCCAAGCAGCAATTGCAAGACAAGTGTTAGACTGATAACCAGAAGTAAAAGGAACCAGTCTCTCTTGGTCTGAAATCAAGGAAGTAGCCTAAGATCGTATCCACTGGCATGAAATTGTTACAGCCCTATGTTCCTTACAAAATAATGTGAACTATCTAACTAATGAACTTCATTCTGTTTGGAAATTTCAAAATTATTATGTGGCACAGATAGACAGACATACCAATATTCAGATGTAATGGTTGTGGGTCAACCCACAATGATGGGTGACCCTAACCCAAACACTGGCGGAGTATCTTTCCACTACCCTCTCCATGCCTTATAGTGCACTGCCAGTTAACAAAACAACACTGCCCTTCAACAAGTTACTTGGTCAAGAACATAGTAGTGAAACAGTGGTAAAATAATTCAAAATACTGACCATGGACTGACCAAGGTGAAAGAATTAAGAAATAAACAAAAAGAAAAGGTAGAGAGAAAGAATGGAAGTCACAGACTGGAACTGAGCTGCAAAGTGGCAGAATCGTTAAAGACATACATGAATGCATGTCTTGCAGTATTTATCTTCTATCTTTTACTTGTTTCAGTTATTAGACTGCAACTATGTTAGGACACTGCCTTGAAGGGTTTAATGAAACAAATCAACCCCACTACTTATTTTTTAAAGAACAGTAGCAAGGAGACAAACATCATCATCATCATCATCGTCATTTAACGTACGCTTTCCATGCTAGCATGGGTTGGACGATTTGACTGAGGACTGGTGAAACCAGATGGCTACACCAGGCTCCAATCTGATTTGGCAGAAT
>NC_142953.1:9734837-9747337 GCF_046866305.1 Octopus bimaculoides
CTAACCACAATCGTTATGTCTTTTAATTAAAACCCAATGTAACAAAGATTACATTTTCCACTGTCCCTTTTTCTAAAAGCCACCAGGAAGCTGGTTTGAGGGAGATTTGGCTGCAATATCAAGAAGACTGGGGGACCAATTACATAGATGCTTCCCCCATTAGTTCAAATTTATTATTAACAACTGGTTGCTGGAACATACTACAAACCAGGAATGGTGGGGGAAACCAAAATTAACTGTATGATGTTCATAAGTGAAGTAATAGACCTCCCACCACCCTTAATACACACACACACACACACACACACACACACACACACACACATAATATTCCAAAAAGTAACTCCAAATAGAAAAATCAAATCAAATTTTTGCATTCAACTGGAACGGGAGAGCTTGAAATAAATCAATGGAGGCATTGGCCAGGAGGAGTGGTGGTAATGAGAGGTGGTGGAGAAGAGGGTAATTTTCAGGTTGAGTTGATGGCTAAAGAATGTGTGCATGTGTGTGTGTGTGTGTTTATGTATGTATATATATATATGTATTGTGTGTATATTTTTATATATATATAGATATATATCTATATATATATATATATATCTATATATATGTATGTATGTGTGTGTGTGTGTGTGTGTGTGTGTGTGTGTGTATATATATATATATATATATATATATATATATATATATGATGGTAGTAATTTATGGCAAGTGGGAAAGAAGACAAAGTCAGCAAAGATGTTTGGATGTTTCAGATTTGATTGGAAGGAAAGAGGAGCAGCGAGAGGAAGAATCATTAATGAAAGCAAGGAAGCAAAGAGAGAGGCTTGAGAGACAGAGAGGAACAAAACTGAAGAAGGGGGCAGGGGAAAGAAAAAGACAATGGAGAAAGAGAGAGAGACGGGGGGGAGGTGAGAGAGTGATACTCAGCCAAGAGAAAGGGACAGCCACACACATACATAAAGAGGGAGTGAAATAATCCAGAACAAAGATTTAAATACATGGCAATGATAATCAGTTTAAGAGAAACCTACTGCCCCTCCTGCCCACCCCTTTCCCCCATCACTACCAAGGTTATGACATGATGTGGAGTGGGTCTATAGCCAACCACTTCAATATTACCAAAGTTGAACCATTAACAAGAAACTTCAAGCAAGCAAGCAAAGGAGTTGGAGCGGCAGTGGTGGTGGTGGTGGCAGTGCAGCTGATGGGAAAGGATTAGAGAGTGAGGTAAGCAGGAACAACAACAAAAAGAACTAGAACAACTAATGGAATCATGGAATCATAAAAAATAAAAAAAAAACCGGTGAGGATGTGGATGAAAGGAAATCCACACTGGGGCTGTTCTGAAGTAGAGGAGATGGTGGTGGTGGTGGTGGTGGTGGTGGGGTAACATGAAAGGCTGGTGAAAGCTAGTTGAAAAACATTCAACCTGCCAGAAATCATAGCCAAGTCTCCCTCATCTTAACACACCCTACCTACACAATCTTAGTAAAAAAAATTATATATCTACAAACACACATACATACACACATGATAATGTAGTCCTAAGTACATTATGTCTGAGTAAAACATAAACAGGATGTCATGGCTAGAACTTCTTTGGATATAAGTCTGTTTTATCAGAACTGACCTGTGGAGACATGGATATGTCTCTCCAGGTCATATCTATGAGTCATCAACGAAGTCTAAATAGTTACACAAGTCTGCAAAGGTAGCAGCCAAATTTCACAAAAATTACATTCTACTAACTTTAAAATGGAAGAACACATTGGACAATATATTCCCAGATGTACTATGCTTGAATAAAAGATAGTCTGGTTGTGATTTGCAATGTCTTTGATCATGGGTCTGCTGGCTCAAGGTTAACCTGGGGTTAAACAACGACCTTACAATCAGCTCTACAACAACGAACACCAGTGTCTCACCTTACCAGCTCCCAGAAACAGGATCACCAGACAAAGGTGATCCTTAAGATTTCAACTCAGATCATAAAGGGACATAACTACCACACCACTCATTCTAATAATAATGCAGTCCTTGGACCAATTGATCCTGACAAACTGTCTAACCCATGCCAGTATGGAACTTGGACATTAAATGATGATGATGTTGATGATGAAGGAGGTGGCATATAATTAATTAACTCAGCATCATTATCAATCAGTAAGATTTATGTCTCAGCCTAATTATAACAATAGACGGAAGAGCTATAAGAAGGAAGTCACTATGCAGTTTACCCGACCCAATGAAAATAGCCTTTAATTCACATCCCACTGACTCAATGAAAAAGAAAGGACAGTCCAAGATATATTTCTTGTTATTGGAAAGTTATTTGTTGTTAAGCCAACAGTTTGCCAGACATTGTTATTAAATATTTATGTTCCTGGCCAATGCACACAAAAAGATTTTACCCTTTAGCATTCACTTTACTTCATGCTTTTATTCTTCTACTTGTTTAAGTCATTTGACAAATCAACCCCAGGACTTATTCTTTGTAAGCCTAGCACTTATTCTCTTATTAATGAACCATTAGGTTAATGGGACACAAACACACCAACATCGGTTGTCAAGTGATAGTGGGAGGACAAACACAGACATACAAATACACACAACAGGCTTCTTTCAGTTTCTGTTTATCAAATCCACTCACAAGGGTTTGGCCAGCCCAAGGCTATAGTAGAAGACACGTGCCCAAGGTACCATGCATTGGGACTGAACCTGGAACTATGTGGTTGGGAAGCAAGCTTCTTACCACACAGCCATTCCTGTGCCTTTGTCAAATATAATAATTTATTCATATTGTTCTGAATTAATTATGCATGTTCAAGATTTTGGCGATGGAATTGTAACATTTGTAGGACATTGTAGGTTAGGTGTGAGAGGCTAGATTTGGGCAGTTAGAACACAAAACAAGTAGAATATTTGGGTTGCAAAGGATCAGTTTAAATGCTAAAGGGTTAATGAGGGTGCCCCAGCATGGCCACAGAACCTGATTGAAACTAATAAAAGGTTTAATAAAACCTGATTGAAACTAATAAACTAATTTAAGGTGGCGAGCTGGCAGAAATGTTAGCACGCCGGGCAAAATGCTAGCGGTATATCGTCTGCTGCTACATTCTGAGTTCAAATTCCGCCGAGGTCGACTTTGCCTTAGATCCTTTCGGGGTTTATTAAATAAGTACCAGTTACGCACTGGGATCGATATAATCGACTTAATCCATTTGTATGTCCTTGTTTGTCCCCTCTGTGTGTAGCCCCTTGTTGGCAGTAAAGAAATACGAAACTAATAAAAGGTTAGAGATGAAAGACAAGGATGGTCATCTCTGGCAAACCCTAGATTATAAGTCTGCTGAATCCAGGCTAGATTTGGAACTAAAACAAGAACAACTACCTTTTCAATACCAACAACAATAACAATAATAAACACGATTCAATAGGAAGAACAAATTAAAATTAAAATAATTTACACAAAACAAATCAGAGAAAAATACATAATCTACTAAAAGGAAAGAGAGGCTATTTTCATAATTAATTACAGTTTTCCATGTAAAATTAATTGACTCTGTGTAGACAGTAGCTGAGCTATATTTAAAAACAAACTATTAATGGGCTATTTCCTCCTCTTTGCAGTCTCACACACACACACACACCTTCCAAAGATAATCAGTTTTCACCAGCCAAAAGCTGCCACAGATAGGGTTAGGAAGAGGTGGTGGTGGTGGTGGTGGTGGTGGTGGTGGTGGTGGTGGTTTAGATATAATTTAGAACTTATCTAAGTTTAGCTTTCCTGTAAACCGAGTCACCTTATTCAAAAGTCAGTGATAGTGAAACAGTCTCGGAATCTCTCTCTCTCTCTTTTTCCCCTTCTCTCTCTCTCTCTATCTCATTGGAACGACGATGACTCATTGATGATGCTCATTCGTTAGCAATCATGTTTCTCTTTGGAGAGACATTCCTCAACCTTATAAACTTGGGAATTTGCTGAAAAGAAGAACACTGAGCTTTTGGCAGCAAAATTGTACCTGAAAAATCAATAAAAACCTTCTTATTGTAACAACGAAGCTGATGAATCACTCATTTCAGAATGTGATGATGATGAAGAGAAAGAGAGAGAGAGAAAGATGGTGGCTTTGGACTAATTACAATGTAATCTAAAGCCCAGAGATGAAGGATAATGCTGTTTCAGTCCTGTTTTTCCCCACCATTAATATCTGTTCAGTTAGTGGATGAGGACATATTGTTCACAAATTCACATATGGGGGAGAGAAGAAGAAGACAAAAAAATAATAAGGGGAGTGGGGAAAGGAAAACATGTTTTCAGGCCATTTTTCTAAACATAACCACATTCAAACTTCAAATCAGCACAATAAATAAGACAGCATAATGACGACAATAAAATATATTTAAACAGAAAAAGAATGACTCCCTTCCATTTCTCAAACACCCATTATTATTATTATTATTATTATCATCATTGTTATTGTTATTATTATTACAACAAAATGCCTGTCTTGCTAAGTCACTCTCCCAATTTGCCCCCACTGCTCTCCACCCCTGTCAACTAAGAGAATATGTTAATCTATGACAACAAGCTACAGAAATAGCAGAAAGAACAACGAAATCAATACACTGTGTAAGTGAATACAAATGAACGCTATGCAAATACTGAGAAAAACAGACAGAAGCAAGAAAGACAAGACAGAATAAATAAATAAATAAATAAATGAATAAAATTGCAATAAAATATTATCTTTAATTAAATTTCATATCTTTGAAAAATAATAATAATAATAAATAATTAGATAAATAAATGTCTTAAATAAATTTTTGATATTAATACAGTTTGTTAAATGTCGTTTCTGTCGTTTTTGTTTAAACTTTAATAATAAAGAAAGAAAATAACCGGAAAAAAAAAATAACACGATGTTATATAATAATGAAATATGTTTATATATGACAGATAAAATTTTTTTTTAGCAGAATAGAATAAGAAGAAAAAAAAACAAAAATGGTGAGGAGGAATGGGGCTAGAGAGAGAGTTGGGTGTAGTGGATGTATTAATTGTGAAGAGGTTATGAATGTACCAAAAATGAAGATATTAAACTATTTAGTGTTATCATTAAAATATCAAGCATATATATTATCTCTAATGACAAACAAGTCTTTTGTAGGAGGTGGGTAGGAGGTCTTTTTTAAATAAACTAGAACAATATTTTTACATTAAAAATTTTTTTTTTTTTAAATCTTAAAAGCAGTTTTCAAAAAAACAGTCATGGTGAATTTTGTGATTTGTATGGAATAAATAAGAGGCCAATATTTCGTGGGGAGAGATCAAGTATAGGGAGGAGTTTTGCGTTAACTGAGCCCCCCCCCTTTCTCCCAGCATATCACTGGTATTTTTTTTATTTCAACTCCTAATTTCACAAGAAAAGGACAGAAAAACTAACTCCAATGTTGTATAACCCATTTGATACCAACCTACCAGCGACCACGCTTGGTTCTGTGATACGCTCTTCCTGTTTTAAATTGATCTAAATTAAAATCTTCTATCAAAATTTCATGTTAATTTTGTTAATTAATACTCCAAATAGCAACTTAATAAGGACAAAGTTGTTTTATCAAATTCTTCATTATTTTCAAAATTAATTGAAACAAAACCAGTTTATTTCAACAGAAATAAGGTAAAAAAAAAAATTGTAAGGTTTAAAAACAGAATTAAATTCAGTCAGCCTTCTTTCCTTTTATTGATCTCTGAATTCTGGACACTAAAATGGAAGACATAGTAACTCTGGCATCAAAGACCTCTATTCATTTACTTACAGTTCCTGTAGATCCATATTCTGATATTAGTCTCTGAAGACCATCACACATATACAACCAACTATTCTAAACTATGAACCTTTTTGATACTATACTTCTGTCAAAATACAATGCCTGTTTCAGTTAATTTTGAAAATAATTTTAAAAAATTTAGAAAATAACTGTCATTATAAAGCTGGTGTTTGGAACATCAACTTAATTTTGGTGGAAAGTTTTAATTTAACCCTTTGATGTTTAAGCCAGCTATATCCGGCCCAAATATTCTACATGTTTTAAATTCAAACTAGCCATATCTAGCCCTTCACACCTAACCTACATTGACATTCTAAGAATAAACTATCACACCATCGAAACTTCAAAGCTGTAAGATAATGTATGATTAATTCAAAACAATTTGAGTGAAAAAGTATTACATTTAACAGATTAATCTGAACACTAAAGGGTTAAATAACTTTCAAACAACAAGTTGTGTACCATAGAATCAGACACAATCTCAGACAGGTTGGTATAAAAAGAATTATGTTGTAAAAGAATTATGTCGTATCTAACAATTAATAATTGATTAGATCATGTCCCAAACCCACCAAAAACAGAATGTCATTTAGAGTCAATATAATTAACCCAGTATCCTACTGGCACATGTTTTTGGCACCCCCCACCCCCACCCCACTCCTGCTTTTTTGGAACAAAGAAATGCAAAGTTAAAACTCTAGCAAGAATGAAAGCCAGGACTCGTTGGCACTAATTGTTTTCTGCTGTTTTCTTTTTCTTTCTTTCTACTAAAGGCACAAGTTGGGAAGGGTCCCAGTGCTCAACTGGTACTTATTCTATTGACCCTGAGAGGAGGATGAAAAGCAAAGTCAACCTCGGCAGAATTCGAACTTAAAATGTAAAGCTGGAAGAAAGACAGCCAAGCATTTTGTCCAGAATACTAAAAGGGCAAGCAGTTTTGGTTTGTTTCTTAACCACCTCAGTTTTGTCTTCCTCATCCCTCTCTCCTCCAATGTTGGAATAACAACAAAGAGAAGACAACTCTTTACTTCATGTGACAACAGGAAGAGAGAGAGAAACAGCAGAAAAGGCTTCACCGCCTCAGCCACCACCACTTACAGATGTCAACATAGAAAGGTCAACAAATAGGTGTCAATTTGTTAAGTGTCAACCACTTCAGAAAAGGTCAAACAGCAGCAGGTATCGTTTTGCTACATGAAAGGTCAAACTGCTGTCAATTAACAAGTGGAGGGTCAAATGGAAGATGTCAACCTCACAACTACATCAATGATTTAGTAACACAACACCAGCCCCACCTCCAACTGGGAACTGCTCACATATATCAGATACATGTGATTTTTTTTTTTTTTTCCCTGGGATTAGCAAGTAGCATCTGGAGTATAATTGTAGTGGCTGAGGTGTAGTTTATGGGGCCTAGATTAGTTATAGTTTATAGGTGTGTGTGGGGGGGGGGGGTGTAGTGGAGGCACAATGACAGGGATAAAGGTATCACAGTGGGATTATTGTTGTAATGGCTGTAGTACAGGTGTGATGGCTGCAGAACATATACATACATACATACATACATACATACATACATACAAGAGTTAAGGAATGGAGTTGATAAGATCTGGGCTACATTTGTTTCATATTGAGCAGAACCTCGGAAGTGGTAAGTATCCAAGCAAGGTGTATACCGCGGGCTGCTCTTTAAGCCGAGGATGTCTTGATTAGAGCAGCCTGTGGTATACACCTCGCTTAGATATTTACCACTTCCGAGGTTCCACTCACTATGAAACATGAAGCCCACATCTTATCTGCTCCATTCTTTAACTCTTGTATTCTTATTCACATACCTGGCAACTCTGGTGTTGCCTACTGTGAAATATAAAAAGAACTTTTTTCAATTTATTGTATTTCAATAAGAAAAAAAAAATCCACAATTTTCTGTCTCAATAAGCCACTATTGTCCCTGAAAGTTGTTCTTTATATTTACTACAGCTTGATTGAAGCTAACTTCCTTCCTACACCTGTCTGATCTACTATACAAGCATGTAAAAATGGGCAGTGAAACAATGGATACACACCCTTTTTTTTTTTTTTCATGAGAGAGTGAGAAAATGGATCTCTCCCCATGACCTTTGCAGATGAAAGTGATTCATGCAGCATCCAATGTCCAACCTAAACACCAACAGGTCAGTGCTAGCATAAAAAAGCATAAGCAAAGAGAGGAAAGGATTTGCATGGTTTGAAAAATTGCAATAAAGTGAATGGACTTTGTTAAAGGCAACCAAAAGCCAAATATTTATGGCTATGTGTGTGTGTGTACATACATATATCTGTTCATGAGGCATGAAAAGGAAAGTTCTTTTTCATTTTCTTTTACCAAGTCACACAAGATTGCAAGTGACAACAGAGAGACAGAAGACGCATTTAACCACACATATAGCTATTAGCTATTTAATTCCAATCCTCCTCTCTCAACCTCAGAAAGTCAACCTACTACAATTCCCTTCCTGCTCACATTCTTTCCTACAGTCAGTGACCTACACACCAGCTGCATCAATATCACCAGTATTTGGGGGGCCTGCACAGGTCAGGGACACAAAACATTCCTACCGAGGAAGCTACACACACACACACACACACACACACACACACACATGTACACATAAATTTATGCACAAATATACTACTGGCACATTAACTACTGCTATGTTAATTTGTTTTTCCTTTGTTAAAGACACTAACCGGTACATTACATACCGTACACACACAAATACATGTGTATGTGCATATCTATCTTATCTTTTACTTGTTTTAATCATTTGACTAGTCATGCTGGAGCCCTGCCTTAAAAGGTTTAGTCAAAAAGATTGACCACCTTTCATCCCAGTACTTATTTAAAAAAATTTTTTGGTGGCGACCCTATCAGTCCTCTTTTGCCAAACCGCTAAGTTATGGGGATGTAAACATTTCAACGCCAGTTGTCAAGTAGTGGGGGGAGGGGGAGACAAACACAACACATACATTGTATGCACACGCACAATGGGATTCTTCAGTCTCTGTCTATCAAACGCACTCACAAGGCTTTTGGGTAGCCTGGGCTTATAGCAGAAGACAATAGTCTAAAGTGCTACACAGTGGGACTGAAGCTAGAATCATGTAGTTTGGAAGCAAACTTCTTACCACACAGTCACATCCGCATTCATTTTAAGTCCATTATACACCCATATTTTTTTTATTGGTCATCTAATTTGGAGCATTGTTTGACAGCCGGATCCTTTTCTTGTCACAACCCCACCCCTTTTCTTTTTCAAGTAAGGGATCACTTATCCAACACAGATGCAAAAGCACAAAGAAGAAACTAAAACTGCACGTTGCACTTTCATGAAAGCAACTGCAGATGTAAACAAACGAACATATGCACATGTGTGTATACACACACTACAACAGGCTTCTTTCAGTTTCTGTCTATCAAATCACTCACAAGATTTTGGTTGGCCTGGGGCTATAGCAGAAGACAGCTGCCCAAATTGCTGTGCGGTGAAACAGAACCCAAAAACAACACGATTGGGAAACAAGCTTTTTAACCCAATAGCCATGTTTGAGAGATTTCTTATTCAGTTTCAATCATTATTACAGAATATATTAAAGTATTCGTCCAATATACCTATAACAAGTTTACAAAATGCAAAGGCCTGGAAGGAGAGTTTTCAATTAGAAGAAGCCCTGTGTAAGTAAAGCAATTTATAATAAAATGATAGCTAGGGGCAGGACCTACCAGGTGAACAAGGTGACAAGAAAATAAACACTTGATCGCTTGCTAACGAGGTAAAGGTTTATTTCTCACTCTTGACACAGAATCAGTGATCTCAAGCAGAAAACAAATATTTTACAATATTTTACACAACTTTCTCAAATCTTGCTTTCACAAAATTCTCTTTCACACCCACAAAGTACTAGAAAGCACATCCACAAACACTCACTCGGAGGCAAACATATACATACTATGGAATGGCCAAAGTGTGTGAACAGGCATTAACAATAATTAAAAAAAAAAGATTTAAATACACATATATAAACTCACACACACATGAATTCCCAGACACACAACACATGGCACACATTATGAAAATCAATAGCTGTAACAACTGTTGAAGAGGTGTGCTGACAGTTTAATTAGAAATAAATCCTTAATTTATGTTGAGTTATGTCAACAACCTGAAGAGGCACTTTGGAAATGGAAGTGCTATGGTAGTTTGCTGAGAGGAAGATCTAGGGCTACAGCCTTCAGGGATCTAGGGGCCACAGCCTTCAGGGATATCTATTAGAAAGAAAGGGGGTTGACTGACGAAGAAGAAAATTGTGTGTGTGTGTGTGTGTATTTCAATATTGAAGTTTAATGAAAATTGTTGCAGAATAAGCAGTAAGTTTGTTATGAGGTAAGTTTACAATATGAAGGTGAGGTTTTGATTCCTAGTTCTTTATGTATTTCATGCTCAAGATTCTCATCTTAAGCTTCCTTTACTCACAGTTTAATAAGCGGAGTACAAAGGGAAGATTGATAGAAGACAAAACAGAGTAGAGAGTAGAAATAGAAGGAAAAAAAAAAGAGACTTAGAAAAAGAGAGAGAAAGAATATTTGTCTTTGCGTCTGAGTTTGCCCTCACCACCATCACTACTTGATAATTGGTGTTTACAGTCAGTAACTTAGCAGTTTGATGAAAGTTACTGATAAAATAGGTACTAGGCTTTAAAAAAAAGTAGTGGGTTGATTTGTTCAACTAAAATTCTTCAAGGCAGTGCCCCAGCATGATTGTGTTCTAATGTGTTCTTCCTTGTATTGTTTTAAAGATAGCAGAATAGGAATTCAAAATCTAGCTGCTATCTCTAGCATGTCAGGTTGCTGGGTGGAGACACGTATTAACTCTATAGAAAATTTGGTGCATCAATGCATATGGAGAAGGTTGGTTTAGGAGCAGGCACATTTAGAGGGAGAATAACGCTGATTGGTCAGTGTGATCTGATGATGGGTGCACAAAAAGAAGGGATGGGGAAATGGGAGGGCTGCACTCCATGTTCACTCTGAATGCCATTGTTACATAATCAAGAGAGATCCTTAAACCAACATAAGCAAAAGGTTAAACGGGATAGAGTTGGGGGTTGAACTTCCTGTCCCAGTTAGTTCAAGAGATATCAAAGTTGACTTCACACAATAAATCAAGCGAGCAGAAGAAGAAGAAAAAAATTGCCGGTTGGTTTGTAAGATGATGATGATGATGATGATGATGATGATGATGATTAGTCCCTAACAGAACCTGATCAAGAAGATCTAAGATCCACGATCAAAGGCATTCCATATGTTACCACTCACACATTTTCTCCCTAATGTAGTCCTCAATACACTAAAGATATAGGCACAAGGTGTTTTGGGCTACTTTATCTAATGGATCCTTCCCACCTCCTTTTTTTAAAACCGATATAGCAAGAGTGTGATACGAGGCGGGGGTTTATACTTTTTACTTGTTTCAGCTATTGTACGGTGGTCATGCTGGGGCACCACCTTGAGGAGTTTAGTTAAACAAACCAACCAGAATTTTATTGGTCTCTTATTGCTGAACTGCAGGGACATAAACAAACCAACACCAGTTGCCAAGTTTTGGCGGGGCAACAAACACAAAGACACCCACCCACCTACTTATATATATATATATATATATATATATATATTGGGTAGTTTTTTTTTATACTTCTTTTATTTAGTTCATGCAATTGAAAAAACTGCATTATTTACGGGTGACCCAATATATTTATATACACACACACACACACACAATAGGCTTCTATCAGTTCCTGCCTACCAAATCTACTTACAAGGCTTTGGTCGGCCCAAGGCAATAACATAAGACATTTGCCTAAAGTACCATACAGTGGGGCTAAACCCAGAACCATGTGGTTGGGAAGCAAACTTTTTACCACACAGCCAGTCCTGTGCCTATCAGTTTTATTATTATTATTATTATTATTATTTTTTTTTTTTTTTTTTGGTGACTACAAGAGGCCAAATCTATAGTTGTAATTGTTGGCTGTTAAATATAAGGATTGGCATGCAAGACAAGCCAGTTTCACCTTACACACAGACACATCTTCGCTGCTAGGTGGCTACTTTTACTCTGAGAGATGTCATCATCTATCACTGTATCTGTCACATTGTGTTTGTTTAACTGAAATGAAGCTGTATTAGAACAGGAATTACATTCCACAAGAAAATGGTCTAAAACGACTTCTAGGCACTTTGGTGCATTAATATGGCATCGCACCAGACAAAGCAATGGCTTGTAGATAATCAATACAAGAAACAGCAGCCAAACTTCACTCAAATCATATTTTACCATCTTAAAATATGGAAGAAGGCAGTGGTAGATGCAAACTATGGAATAAAAGATGTTATGGTTATAGTAAGATTGGCTTTGATCACAGGTTTGTATGCTCTATTAGGGTTGACTCAGGGCTAAAAAACAGCAGCAACAGTTATGATCATTAGCACAAGCAACTGGTTGCAAAAAAAAAAGAAAATAATTATTTTCACTAGAAGGATTTATTTGTTGTTTGTTTTTTTTTGTTTTTTTTATACCAAATTTAACACGTTTTTCATTTTCTGCTTTGACTGACAAAACACAGCC